>NW_017308187.1:216908-230751 GCF_000935625.1 Nanorana parkeri | reverse complement strand
ACTGTGAAGAACCCCCTTCGCCCCTTGTGCTGGAATTTTTTTTCCACCAATTTTAGGTGGTGGCCTCTAGTTTTTGTAATGGAGTTAATTTTAAACAGTTTATCGCTAATGTTGCTACCACCATTGAACATTTTGTACATGGAAATCATATCCCCCCTTAATCTCCTCACCTCCAATGTGAACATGTTTAAATTTAGTAGCCTTGTCTCGTAGCTCTGGTCCTCCATACCCCTAATTAGTTTGGTTGCCCTCCGCTGGACTTTTTCCAACTCAAGGACATATTTTCTTACTACTGGTGACCAGAACTGGACCGCGTACTCCAGATGAGGTTGAACCAATGATCTATAAAGTGGCAAAATGATAGACTTGTCCCTGCAATAGATCCCCTTTTTAATACATGACAAAACCCTACTAGCTTTGTTTACAGCAGCCTGGCACTGCAAACTACCTTTCAGTTTGTGGTCTACAATGACCCCCAAATCTTTCTCCATTTCTGACTTCCCTAGCGGCATACCCATAATTGTATAACTCATTCGTTTATTTTTAATTCCAAAGTGCATTACTTTGCATTTATCAACATTAAACCTCATCTGCCACATTAATGCCCACTCCCCTATTTTATCGAGGTCCTCCTGTAATGTTATAATGTCTAAGTCCGTGTCTATTACCCTCCCAATTTTGGTGTCATCTGCAAACACGGAAATATCGCTGTTAACACCTTCCCCGATGTCATTAATAAATACGTTTGTGGATAAATGTAATTATCTCATGTGCCCTCTGGAATGCCCACTCTGTCTGTAACAAACTCACCACTGTGAATGATCTTCTTATCTCCAATTCCTTTAACGTGCTTGCAGTTACTGAAACCTGGCTTCAGGAATCCAACTCTGCCTCCCCTGCTGCCCTTTCCCATGGTGGCCTCCACTGGACCCACTCACCCAGACCCAGTGGATGGAAAGACGGTGGGGTGGGAATCCTTCTATCCCCACAATGCACTTTTCAAGTTCTGCCTTCACCTCCTTCTCTAATCCTCTCCTCTTTTGAAACCCACTGTATTCGCCTATTCTCTCCAATTTTGCTAAAGATTGCTGTTATATACCGGCCTCCTGGACTGGTATCTTGCTTTCTGTATGACTTCTCTGCCTGACTACCCTACTTTATCTCCTCAGAATTACCCACTATCATTGTTAGTGACTTTAACATTGCTAATAACATTAACACCCCGGCTTCCACTCAATTTCTTAGCCTAACCTCTTCTTTTGACCTAACACAATGGACACACACTCCTACTCACTCTGATGGTAACATACTAGATCTTGTTTTCTCTCACCTATGCACTCCTTGCAACCTCTCCAACACCCCTTTCCCCCTCTCAGACCACAACCTTGTCAGTTTCACATTCATCCTGTCCCCAACCCTGAACCCCCCTACATGGCACACTGTCACCCAGAGAAACCTTTGCCACCTCAACCCTTCTCTTCTCTACTCTGCTACTGACTACCTCTATGACAAAATCTCACCCCTGTCCTGCCCTGACCTGGCTACTTCTGTCTACAACATCTGGCTCTCATCCTCCCTAGACCCTTTGGCTCCCCTCACTAGATGCAGACTTTGACCACGTCAACTACAACCATGGCAAACTAAAGAAACCACAAATCTAAAAAGACATAGCTGTGCTCTTGAACGACTGTGGTGTAAAAGTAGGTCTCTGAAAAACTTCAACCTGTACAAAGCCCACCTAAAATATAACTCCCTCCTCCATGCTGCCAAACAGACCTATTTTGTCACTCTCATTAACACACTGTCATCCAGACCACATCAACTGTTTTCTACTTTTAACTCTCTACTATTTCCTGCACCACCACCCACTAACTCGCTCACTGCCCAGGACATTGCCATTCATTTAAAAAACAAAATAGATACAATTCTAGATTAGATCGCCACTGTCTAGTCATCTGCCCCTATTAATATACCAGATCCACCATCACACTTGTTACTTTCCTCTTTTGACCCTGTCAGCACAGAGGAGGTTACAAAGCTTTTCTCTGACACCCACCTTACCACTTGCCCCCTGGACCTAATTCCCTCACCACTACTTCAGTCACCCTCTTACTCTATCCTACACTCTCTTACTCACATTTTAAATCTTTCACTCTCTACTGGCATCTTTCTCTCCCCTCTAAAATATATGCTAGTCACCCCAATACTCAAAAAACCTTCACTGGACCCTACCAACCAACAATCTCAGACCAATCTCCTTACTCCCATTCATCTCCAAACTCCTAGAACACCTTATGTACAGCCGCCTGAGCCGTCACCTCACTGATAACAACCTTCTTGACCCCTTACAGTCCAGATTTTGCCCCTTACACTCCACTGAAACCGCCCTCCTAAAATTCACTAATTACTTACTAACTGCTAAAAACAATGGCCACTACTCCTTACTCTTGCGATTAGACCTTTCTTCTGCTTTTGACACTATTGACCACCTGCTCCTCCTCAAAAAACTCCACTCGGTTGGCCTACAAGACTCTGCTCTTTCATGGTTCTCCTCTTACCTATCTATGCGTTCACATGCTCGCCTCTAGAACTTCTCTAGAGTCTTTCCCATCCTCTGGAACTCTTTACCCCAACCTGTCTGACTATCTCCCACTCTGACTGCCTTTAGGCGATCCCTTAAGACTCATCTCTTCAGGGAAGCCTATCCCATCTCAAACTAACTACTCAACCATCATATTCTCAAACAATTCATCCCCACACAGCTACCTCCTCATGTATCACTTGCCCCTCCCTTTTAGATTGTAAGCCCTCACAGGCAGAGCCCTCCTTACCATCTTGTCTTGAATTGTATTGTGATGTAATGTCCTCCTTATATTGCAAAGTGCTGCTCAAACTGTTGGTGCTATATAAATCCTGTATAATAATAATAATAATAATTTAAAAAAAGGTTCATTCTTAACCATTGGTTTTTTTTAACTTTTTCTTATCTGCATGCATGGTAAAAAGGCAAACCTAGAGTATATGAAGTAGAATCAGTATGGCATGGGGCAGTACTGACAAAGACGATAATAAACATGTAAATTTCTCAAGCATTTTTTTTATTTTAAATTTTAAAAACATAATAAACACTGTTCATGTTTTTAAACATTACATTTGAAAAAAGATGGTGTGGGGGTCACCCTCCCATTTCATACCAGGCCCTTTAAGTCTGGTAGGAATTTTAAGGGGGAATTCCACACCAAAAAAAGTGTGGGGTCCCCCTAAAATCCCATACCAGAACCTTGATCTGAGCAGTGGTATGTCAGAGCAGGAAAGGGGGAAATGAGTGTGCGGCCCCCTTCCCTGCACTATACCAGGCCACTTACCCTCAACATGGGGTAGGGTCCTCATTTGTGTTTACTAGGTGAATGAGTAGGGGTAAAATCTACCCTTTACTCATTCACATTGGGGGGCAGCATTTAAAAAGGGGCACCCAGATTCCTATAAGTCCCACTGCCTGCAGACCCCCACAACCACTGGGCCAGGGTTGTGAGTAAGAGGCCCTTGTCCTCATCAACATGGGGATCCAACCCCATGTTGAGGGCATGTGTCTGGTATGGTGCAGAGAGGGGGGCACATGCTCGTCCCCCCCTTTCCTGCTCTGCCAGGCCACTGCTCATATCAAGGGTCAAATCAAAAAGCTTTTTTTTTTTGGAGTCCCCCCTTAAAACCCCTACCAGATCTAAAGGGCCTGGTATGAATGCTGTTTCATTTTAAATGACTTCAATGAAATTAGTTTTTTATGGAAACGTAGTGGATCCGAATATCATGAAAATGAAACAAAACAAAAATCCAAATGGATCCTACACTAAACTCATTTTTTTCTGGCTTATGTGTCTAGAGCAGTGGTTCTCAACTCATGGGTTGCGACCCAAAAGTGGGTCGCGACACCCTCTGCAGTGGGTAGCGGGGTCATGTCTGCATAGACCGGCCCATCTGCATTAGAGAGAACTAGAGGGGGAATTTGTGGTTCAGCCTGTGGAACCTCATAATGTCAAACTGTCCCCTCTCTCCCGGCCTCCCCCAGGCTCTCCGATAAAGTGGTATGGCCCGGGGAGAGAGGGGACTATTTCCTCACTTTCGGCCGGCGCATTAATATCAGGAGCCGCGGCGCCCGACAATTAAGTTAAAGTACCGTCCCGGCCTGCACTGGAGAGTACAGCAGATATCAATCCGCCGCTGTATCTACTGTACTCTCCAGTCCAGATAGTTCAGTCTGCTGGAATCAGAGAAAGGTAGGCAGGCAGATAGGGAGATGTGCACTGTGGCAGGACAGGGGACACTGATGGATATTATGTATTCCAAGCCCACATAATATCCATCATGTATATCCATCACTGTCCCCTGTCATAATGTATGTTAATTAAATACACAATTAATGTTATTACACAGACTGGGCTCAGAATACATAATGTCCATCAGTGTCCCCTGTCATATTGTCCTCTGTCAGTGCAGAAGCTGGGGAGGGTATGGGGTGGGGGCATTAGCAGGGGGCTCCGCTGCAATTTTTTTACCTGCAGCAGAGCCTATACTAATGCACCCCTCCCCCAGCTTCTGCACTGACAGGGAACTTTATGACAGGGGACACCGATGGTCATTATGTATTCCAAGCCCACATAATATCCAATAGTGTCCCCTGTCGTAATGTCTCCTGTCAATGCAGAAGCTTCGGGGGGCATTAGCAGGGGCTTAGTAGAGAACCTGCCGTGGTGCCCCTGCTAATGCCCCCCCTTCCCCATACAGACACCCTCACCACCCCCTCCAGGTTCTGCACTGACAGGGGACATTAGGACAGGGTACATTGATGGACATTATGTATTCCAAGCCCACATAATGTCCATCAGTATCAGTGGCGTAACCAGAGTTATGGGCGCCCGGGGCAGACATTTTTTTTCGCCCCCCCATTATATAAACATCCACTGGAACTGTACCCCGCAACCGCCACCCCCACACGTTTTTATTTAAATTTTTTTAAATATTTAATTTGTATTCTTTATAAACTTTTTAATTTTTTTAAATTCATTTACTTTCAGTTGTTTACTGTTCAAAATGTTCATATATATATATCTGAATACTGCACAAGTTGTTTTGTGTAATAAATTAAAATGTTTCAGAACTGAAATCATTTTTGGGTCACGCCTTAATGACCAAGGAAACATGTGGGTCCCGAGGTTACACAGGTTGAGAACCACTGGTCTAGAGGATATTAGCCCACGTGCCTGGTGTCACAGGGTGGTGATATTTAGGACAAGGGGGATTTTTTTATTTCTATTTTTTGTTTAACCATTTCCCTACTGGCCATTGTATAAAGAGGGGCAGTAGGTGGACACATCTGTGTGTTCTGTTCTAACAGGACACATCTGTACATCCTCATGAGTGTGCACCCAGTGCATGCACAAGTCAGTGCTCCCACTGTCATTAGACAACTGAGAGCATAAGCTACAGGCACAGAGTGGCTCTTGTGATTGCTTGTGACTGGTAATCACAGTGATTACATAGCAATGTTTATATTGCTAAGCCCTCTACTTCCTTTTGCAATGCAGGAAGGGGAAAGAAGAGGAACTAATAAATGAATTACTTGCTGATCAAAACAAGCTGCAGCATCAGCAACAAACAATAAAGGTTGTGGATGACATTTAACCCTTTCACTCCCCTCCTCCCATACATATGTCAACTACATTTCGTCTATGCTCTGACCTGTATAATAACCCTTTCACCTCCCTTATTCTGCACGCTTGTACGTTAAAGGAGAACTATGGGGTTAAGGCTTTTCCCCATAGTTCTCCTTAGGGTAACGGGAGGACACAAACTAGAGTCCTCACCCCGTCACCCTAGGCTCAGTATACCCCGAGCTGTAGCTCGGGGTATACTGAGACGCCGCAGTATACCACGAGCTGCTGCGGTTTCAGCAAATAATGTGGAATTGTTCAAGAAACTTTTGGACGATTTCTTAAGGGACCGTAATATACAGGGGTACAGGTACTCCTAGAATGAGATCCTAATAGGTTGGACTTGATGGACTAATGTCTTTATTCAACCTCAAATACTATGTAACCTACTCCCACTGTGCATGACCTGTACATTTAATGTATCTAGTGCACCATTCCCAATTTCCATGTTTTAACGCTCTTAAAACTGCATTTTTCTTTGTACCCCAAAAATGTTCTATAAGAGAAAGTAGGGGAAACAGGTTATTTACAAATTTGTTTTTGTATTTTTCCTTTATATAGTTAAAAAATAATTACTCCAGTGGATACTAAATAAGCCCAAAAGAACACCAGAAGAAAGCTCTATCTGTCTCTAAAAAATTATATGAAATCCATTTTGTATAGTGTTGCATGACTTAGACATTCTGAGTCAAACTATCTCACCACAAAAAAAGCAAAAACAGTTTGGACATGAAGAGACTGCAACATATGTGCCGATAAGTGGATACAACATAAAAAAATAAAACAAAAAAGAGAATTAACCTTTTAAAGTACCAAAGCTTTGTAAAAGCACAGTTTAGAACCTTTAGTAGGTACATTCTCCAGTTTTATTCACTACATTTGTCACATTTTTGGCAAATTCACTGCAATTTAAATATGGTAAAAATTAGGGATGTCCCGATACCGATGCTAGCATCGGAATCGGGCCCGATACTCTGCTAACATGAATGGGTTAAATGATCCGTAGTACAACTACATGTTATGTACTATTATGTACTACGGATCATGATTTAACCTATGCATGTTAGCAGGGGATAATTGTAACCCCATTACTGCTGTGTACGGAACATGTGTACTGTATATGTTTATGGATCATGATTTAACCTATTCATGTTAGCAGGGCAGAATTGTGAGCGCCTCCCACAAGCTGAGCACCGAGATGCGATGCAGTGATCCTGCCCAGCGCCGACTACAAGAGGCACCGCTTGAGGCTACGGGGATCGGAGTGAAACTGTGAGTAAGGGAAGCTGGGACGGGGCTGGCTGTAAATCTATTGCTATAGTGTACTGGACGTGTGTAATGTATATGTAGTACATATATACAGCACACACCTCCACTACACTCCAGCAATAGAGTTACAATTCTCCCCTGCTAACATAAATAGGTTAAACCATGATCCATAGTACAAACCATGATCCATAGTACATAACATGTAGTTATGTACATGTTATGTACATAACATGTAGTTGTACTATGGATCATTTAAAGTCACCTGTCCCTTTAAGAAAAAGTATCGGTAATTGGTATCGGCAAGTACATGAGGGGATGTATTTGTACTTGGGCCTGAAAAAGTGGCATCGGGACATCTTTAGTAAAAATGTTGCCTGTTGATCGGTATAAATATGTGATTCAGTGTTGTAGACACAAATATTCCAAAACCTGCAATGCTGCATGATATAAATCCATGACTTCTCAAGCTAGAGATTTTCTGAAGTAAATTTTTGGTCAGTCAGAAAAATTTGACATTCCCTACTTTAGGTAACAGGGTGAAGCATCACATGCAGAGAGTTGTAGATCTGAGAAAGTAAGGCTGTGTAGCACAAATTGAGTGTCAAGAGGCTTCAGATTTTCCCAGAGGTATTGTGAAGGCCCCACTCAAGTTATCTCAAGGGATTATAGGAACACTACAAAAAAATTGTTTTGTTACAAATTAGTGATCTGCCTGACTTTATTTCTTGGACTACATAAGTAATTGGGAGTTATTTCCATGTTAACTGGAATTGCTGCTTAAGAGTGTTACAAGTCTTAACCTAAAAATATGAAGTGTTTGATATTTATAACAGAAATGCAAAGGTTAATGCTGTTTAGCAGGCAAGATTTAGTTTTAGGACAGCCTTCCTTTAAATATTTAAGATTTAATATGCTGAGTGTCATCAGTGGCAGAGCTGTAATCCTGTTCCAGAGGACCCAAAGATTTATTGTCTTTCTATGCGCACCATCGAACCGTAAGTCACATACCTATATTTCTCTCCTTTGCCATATTAAACACCAAGTAACTCACATGCTAATATGTCATAATGCCGTTTTCAAGAAAATTCATAGTTCCTCTCGGTGCAGGATCAGCCATGCAAATGTAAAATTTCATTAATTCTCTGAGGAAAGAGTCTTGTGAATACTGATAAATTTCTTGAGTTGCAGTGATAATAAAATGCTGATATAAAAGCCAATTACCTGTTGTATTTTTTGTGAGTAAACTGTTTGAAGATCATCATTTCTTTTTAACCACGAAAAGTGAAATAAATAAAAACAAAAAAATGAAACATATTTTACTTGTATCCTTCCTGCTCTAATACATTCAGTTTTATAGCACATTAATGTGTGGAAGTGTCAAGCAGAAAGCCATTTTGTATATAAAGATATTTTATGAGTGGTATATTGAGAGAGCTCTTGGTTTATTGAAGGATTGGATAAAAAAGAATTTAAGGCATCGTAATGGTCAAATTTTAGGTCATTAAGCCAAAATTGATTTAAATATAATAAGAGGATGTACAGTATAATACATCACATTGGTGAGCTCATCCCTTACTTTGATCTCTAAATTGTTTGGAATGTCTTAATATGGATCACTTTCACATTTTCAACCACCTGTGACATAAAAAAAGAGAAAAGCTGATCGTAAAGTAAATAGGATGCAAAGGGGCTCAGTTGTAACTGCACATCTCTGTTCACATTAAAGTTTGGCAGTCATAATTTGACCAGCTTCAGATTTAAAAAAAGAAAAAACATTTTATAAACAATACCAACAGTACCAATAAAATCAAAACTTCCGGTGAAAACAGCGTGTTGAAGATAAGAATGAATTCCACATTAAGGTGTCCACGTCAAAGACTCCCCTCTGGGGTGCACACTCACCAGACCTCAGATGTTTCTAGGCAGAGGAAGACGAGATGACAGTCGGTGATCTCCCAGTCGTCTTGTCCCTATCCCAAGGTGTAGTTTCGCCAAAGGTTTATTGAATAAAAGATGTAGCTACTTACAATTCAAAAAGATAAAATCGGCCGCTCACACAATGTGAGTAACGCTTCTGCACTTCCTGACTGTGCGTGGTACCAGGGGCGGGGCTATACTTTACGGTACCACGCACAGTGTGTGAAACATTTTTCAATGTTTGAATTTATTTTCATAGAAATTTTATACACCTTTTGCACCTTTGAGATTTTGACATTATTTTGATTGTTATATGTGAGGCATGATTGTTCTATAATAGCAAGTAATTTCATTTGGCTTATACACATTCGCACTTTTTTTGAGATTTTTGATGTAGATGGTAATGATGTTATACTGAGTCGATATATGGTGACCTGGAGCGCTGCACATTCAATTACATACAAGGAAGAGTTAAAACCTCTTTTAGATTTGTATTGCCATCTGTTTCCCTACTGGTGAGATTTCTCCTCACGTCATACAAGTGCAGAAAGTGATGGAAATGTGCTCAATGTGGACATCAAAAACACACTGTTAAGAAGAATGAGAAAACTCTGACATTTTTGCTGTCTGTGTTTTCCTTTTCTGGTGACTACCACACCTGTTGATTCTTGGAATCAAACTCTATCCAAAATAAACTAGGAACATTTTTGGATAAAGTTGTCATTTAGGGGGTTATTCACAAAGCTAGCCATAGCTTCAGCTGATCCTTCAGCTAATTCGGTTGCGGGAGCCTTTTGGTTCAGTGGAACCGAAGGGCTGCTGTACGGCTATTCACTATAGCCCGTACAGCTCGCAAAGGCGGCCGAGTGGCTCAGCCGAGCCGAAGTCATATGATTCGGCTTGACTGAGCCGAAGTGACAGCCGAAGTGGGCCGAACGCCTCTCAAATGACAGCTGGCCGGCTCCGCCCAGTTGTAATGACAGATAAGCATCGCCAAATTACCTGGGGACGCTGAACTGTCATAGCAGGTCTGGCCAATAGGAAACAGTTGAGCAGAGCTAGCTGTCACTGCTAGCTCCGCCCAATTGTTTTTTAATGTATTATTTATTTACATTTCTAAACTTTTTTACTTTCTTTTTTTCAATTGATTTGCTATTCTGCTCGGTACCACAAAGGTACTGAGCAGAAAAGCTTGGCGGCATTCGGCTATTCACTCACTGCCGTTCGGCCCCTATGTGAATAGGGGCGAATGGCAGCAAGTGAGCTGCCGGATCTTGCACTTCAGCTCAGCCGAACATGCAGAGCAAGCCAGCTGAAGCCAGCTGATGTACGGCTAAAATCAGCGGTAAAAGCCTGAAGTGAATAGCTGAACAGTGTTCACTTCACTTCGAGTGGGATATTCACTCGGCTGCCTTGAGCAGCTTTGTGAATAACCCTGTTAGTCTTGCGAAAAAAAGGCCAGTCAGTGAAAACCTCTACAGTCATTATTTTCCTACAAAAATCATAGAGGTGTCTGCGAATGTCTGCAACTAACTTTATGCATGAGTATGATCAAATTTAAAATGATCATTATGGAGTCTATTTATAAAGACTGGCAAAAAAGTGAACGTCTCAAATGTTTTAAAGAAAGATGCTTATGGAAGATTACAAAAATTGTTAAATTGTAGTGTACAAATTCTAGAAAAGGGACACAGGTAGGGCAGAATATATGACCCTGCATTTTGTACACAAACATATATATGCATTTTTTTATAATTATTGATAATGTTTTAGAATGCAGAGCACTTACATATGCAAAAAAGGAGATTATTAGGAGTGTTGTATGTAATAGCAAGAAATATTTTCTGTGCAGTCCCATGACAATAGTCATCACTGAAATACTATATACCTACCTCATTTTTTTCCAATATTCTCCGATGCTATTTAAATGTATCAGCTGCAGTGAAACAGATCATTGCTTACTTTGGAGGAATTGATAAGAATAGATAGCCATAACAACAGAAGAGAAGGAGTGCTCAGAAGAGTGCAGAGACCCATGGAAAGCCATAAGTGATAACCATATCAGTGCTTCTCCTTGGATACTGCCACCTCTCCTAATGATAGGAAAAGCCCTGTGATTGACAAGAAATATTGGAGAACATTAGAATGTAGCTAAAAAAAACATTTTGTAGGCAATTGCTGTAAATGTGTCACTTATACAGATACCTAATTGTTATGTAGCAATGCCAATGTATACACCACTTTAAGGGCCTGTGCACGATATTTGTGCCAGCGCCATGTTCAAATATTGTTCTGTGAAAATTTAAAATCTTTGAAAATTTAAAAAAAAAAACACTTTTGAGATATCATATTATATTGAGACATGTAACCCTTTCTGCAAGCTGCGGGAGGGGTTACTGTTTTACTACTGATACTTTTATTCCTAGAAGCCACAATACATTACCAGCATTTTTCAACATGGGCATTAATAGGCCTGTTCACTTGAGGCACATGCCCCACCTGTCGATTGCACTTGATTAGGCCACACACACATATTCATACAGAATGATCTCCTACCTAATTGCAGTGGAGATTATCCTCTCTCATGTAAGTATCTATGCACACAAAATATCTATTGCTAAGCTCCTACTAATCACCAAAACAATGTGCACTTTAACACTGACCATCAAACTGACCATCAAACTGACCATCAACATATGGGGCATTTCATCATTGACCACCAGCAAATGGGACACTTACCACTGATCACCAACAAAGGAGGTACTGACTACTGGCCAATAATATAAGGGGGTGCTTACCACCGACCACAAATGAAAGATGGGCTGTTACCACCAACAACCAACATAATGGTTCTTCACTACTGACCACTCATTAAATGATGCACTTCACCACTGATCACCAATGTAAGGGGGTATTTCACCACTGGTCACCAACATATAGGGGGGCACAAACTACTGATAATTAACATAAGAGGGCACTTTAGGGAAAACTTCACCACTGACCATTACTCTAAGCAGACCCTATAATAACCATCAATATAAATGGAAACTACACTATTCACTTTGCTCATTACATACCCCAGACATACTTCTGCCTGTTGAACTCTGCAAGCTGTGCAGACTATTGCATATTATATACTATATAATATATTATACACTATATAATATATTATACATTATATTGGCATTTTTAACAAGCAGTAAACAAGGTTTAAAGAGACCCATTCACCACCTGGTACTCCCTAAACTAAAGGCATGCAAGAAATCTGTCTTAAAAATACACAAAGAAACCTTACCTGCTGCAATGTTATGCCCCTGATCAGCAGAGATATTTGTTTTGTAATTCTTTAGCAAAATCAACACTTCTGAGAGTCAGTAAGAAAGCCTTTCAGGTTCCCTGCAAAAATTCTTATATGATTGGCACTAAAATGTACCATAATGAAGTGAAAGTGTGTGAATTGGGCTCTAAAGGCAGGCTCACACAGTATTAACTATATAGTCTGTATTCTTAAAAACATATGTAATAGAGAATATTTTGTTTTAAATGATCCATTATCCCAAAGGTTTACATTCATCTTTGATATTCCTGCTTAAGGCATACAGTATTTTGTAGGTTCAAGCACTGTGGCATATGTGTGCACTGTATACAGTAAGCAGTCTCTATTTAATCACATGGCCCTTTAAATCATTCCCACTGCTGAACGTGATATGGCTTTGTGCACTGCATCTTTTTTTTTTAGTGTGTCCAGGGGTGCCCCAGGTCTTTACAAAAAAAACCTCAATCACAATCACGGCCCTTCATTCTTCTGGCCAATCAGAGGTTTTCATTCTCAGCCTCAGCATATTACTGTGTATTAAGTATTTTAATATACGCACTTGATCGTGCAATGTCTTATAGATATATTGGAATGGAATGCCAGAGATTGGGATTATCCACTTGTGGTCAATTTTGATTTTGATTTTAATTTTTAGTTTAATGTTGTTGCCTTCGGAAATCTTTTAAATCTTTTCAATCTGTTTAAGATGTTGTTTAAGTTACCATCGGCTACCCCAAGCTCACTTGCAGACGAGTGTTTGATTCAAATTGGCTATTAGCCTGCCATTCTTATAAGCAGAATGGAGTGTACTGTGATGTCGAGAATGAAAACCTCTGATGGGCCAGAAGAATGAAGGGCCGTGATTGGCCAACTGTCTAAACTTGGAGCAGCCAGGGTTCTGAGGAAGGGGGCATGCCCCAGAAACGCATTACCCTGCCCCTCATTGCTGGAAGATGATTTTACTGTGAGCTGAACAAGCAGCGTTGTGGCGTCTGATGGGCTGTTAAACCTTCATAGAAAGGAACTACTGGATACGCTTGTTTTACATGTTTGCTTGTTAGAACACTACTTATTTTTTGCCTCTTTTAATAATTCTTCACACAGAGCGGGCGCGCTTCTGTTTTTTTGTAATGAATACGATATGAAGGTTCCCTGCCTTGTGGAGCTGCCCCCTTTGTAATCAGGCTTAATTTAGTGAAGAGAAGGATGAGGATGACCAATCTGTGCCGGGAGTGAATAGAATGTGCTCCAGGTCTTTTACAATTTTAACAATGCCCCTGTTTCTCAGTTGCAAATGTTTACTGTAACTACAGTATAACAATTAGATGGAAGCACACGAAAGCATAATGGTATGATCAATGTAAAAACTTGGTTGACATAAAATAAATAAATCATGTAAAATAACATATGTGGCTTTATGAATTGATGTTTTTATCTAAACACAGGTGAAGAACTTCTCCATAGCAACCCTTCATTATGGTAATAATATAATATATCCTCATTCTAATAACATAATAACCCTTCTAATGAAAGAAAAATAAATATTTAAGCAGTTATAGTTAAAAGCTGACACATACTTTTTATGTGTAAAATAAGGCAAGTGTGCAGCCCTCAAGAGACCAGTATTGGGGGG
>NW_017308187.1:181154-216817 GCF_000935625.1 Nanorana parkeri | reverse complement strand
GGGGGGGTAGATTGGTATGTAATATTGCATATTGGAATTTGTGCAATCAGCTTGAATTTCAGGTAAACTAATTTGCTTGATTTTAGATGATATGACATTGCATGTAAAAATGTATTCCCTGTGCAGAAGTGCAGAAGGGCATATTTATCACTTTATTTTTGACTTTTGCTAGTGAACCTGAAAGAGTACCTACTGATCTCTAATCTTCTTATAGCATTTAATTTATTATTAAAGTGATTCAACTACCTGTGATTACACAGGAATCCGCTGCTGCCCATGAAATGATGTGTGAATGAGGGCTAAGTTTTGTTTAAAATAATGAAACTCCCTCTAAATGAATTATATAATGAACCTGAGCTCATCCCTAGTAGTAACTGACCCTGCACTACAGAGATTAATTGGCTTCAAACTAGTTATATGACAGTATACCAGCTATAATTAACCAAGTGCTTTACATTTTACACCATCATACAAGCAATGTGTATACTCATGCAGTGATGTAATAATTACCACTAGTTACATTCTCAGCTTGTTTTTATACTGATTACCTTCTGACTTGTGATGTTTGTTTTGCCATTTTTCATTATAGTTGCTGTGCCCTCTGTAGTTAGTGATAAGGTCATTAAGTATGCCTACTGCAAGGCATTATTGGGTAATCCCTCTGGGAGGGTACATGGACAGAGAGATCAAGGACATTGGATCTTCATTCACAAAGCACAGGCAGAATGTATGCATCTAATGTATGCACAGAGTGCTTATTAATAAAAACAACAAACAAAATGTCAATAAGCACTTTGAGAACTTTCATTTGCACAATGATAATATGCACACTAGCACTCCTGAAGAAGCCATAAAAATAGTGAATCATGTTGGGTGTGGATAATGGGATTTACAATTAGTTAGAAGGAAAAAAATGAGAATTAGAAATAGGACAAGCTGGAGCGATAGAAAGGAAAGACAATGTATGATATAATATGATGATAAATATCTCCCTCTGAAAGGCTATGGGTGTAATATTGCAAATTACATTTTTGAAAATGAGAAAAGATGTTTTAAGATGTTAATAAAAGTGATATTTTATAAACGCTATGGGGATAATGTGCTAAAGGTTATGTACATAATGTTTCTAGATTGTGCATTTGAAACCCCAAGTACGGAGCAGATAGAAGGAAAATAAATGGCCTGAGTATTAATAGAACTGTGAATGGACCCTACTTCTTACATTTCACATAATAGTAAACAAGTAAACTTATTGTTAATGATTGTTAATGTTCTCTTGATTTTACTCAGTTACTCAGTTACCTGTTTACTTGCCTACTAAAGACATTGATAGTCTGTGTGATCTCTTTATATAATTTAAATAAAGCATAGAGCAAATAAACAATTGGACATCCAAAATAAATCATGGAATAATTTTCTTTACCAAAATGTAATCTTAATTTTGGACTCATCAATGTAGCCACCTTTTGCAGGTATAACATCCAAACACACCAGTGGCATTTTTTCTACAACGGAAATCAAATGTTGTTCAGAAAGTTCTTCCCAACAGTGTTGCTGAAGTTCCCACAAATGTGTTGCACTTGCCTTCACCCTTCTGTCCAGTTCATCCCAAAACTGTCGCTTGTTCTTTTCTTCTAAGGTAGTTCTGACACAGTCTGGAGGTATGTTTTGCTGCAGGATAAAACCCTGACCGACTAGGCATACATCAGAAGGCATTGCATGGCGCTGCAAAATGCTGTGGTAGTAGTTTTGATTCAGTGTGCCCCTTCTAAAGTCACTGAATCTGGATCCAGCAAAAGAGCCCCAGACCATCACACTTCCTCCTTCATGTTTGACAGTTTGTGCCATACACAGAGGAAACATCCTTTCACCTACTGGACAGCATACAAAAACCCTGTGTGATGAACTAAGGATCTTAAATTTGTATTCATCGGTGCATAAGACCTTCTTTCAGTTGTGTGCACACTTTGTACTGAATTTGGCCCAGGGACAGATATATGTTGGATTCTTGATGTCCGAGTCCTAAAAATCTTCAGCAGTCTACTGGTGGTATTTCATGGCCCAGGCAAGCCTCTTTTTCTTATTTTGCCATCTTAGCAATGGCTTTCTTACTGCCACTCAACCTGTCAAGCCTGCACCTCAAAGTCTTCTCTTCACAGTTGAAATTGAGACTTGCTTACCTTGATCAGTGTTAAGCTGTGCTTGTATCTGTTGTCCAGTGAGTCGCCTGTCACGCAAGCTGTTGACTCTCAAAAACTTGTCTTTTTATTCTGTTGAGGCTTTGGGTCTGCCAGTCTTCTTCCTGCCAGAGTTTCCTCCTGTTTCCAAGTGCTTTTTGGTGGTATAGGAAACTGTATTCACTGACACCTTGGTTTTCTTTGCAATTTCTCTGAAGCAAAGACTTACACTTTTAAGGGTTATAATGCTCTGTCTGTCTTCCTTTGTTAATTGCCCTTCCTGCAGTACAATACTGTCTAAATATTGCTTAAGAGGGTGTAGTAACACAGTCTGTTCAAACACTGCTTTTATATAGACAGAGGGCTTGTGGGTAATCCACAAAAGTTGGGACACTTGTTGGAATTTTTAGCATAAGAGGGCTCTGTGTGCTTGTTACAATATAATCTGAGGAAAATAGGCCTGTGCTAAAAATTCTTGCAAAGTGTGTTAATGACTAGGGGAGGATTACTCATTTCTCAGTAGGGTTGCACTTTAAAAATTCAGCCACATTTGTTTTAGAAGTGGGATTAATTTAGTTTTTTTTTGAGCAGTGTTATTTAAAGCTTCAGGCATTATACTAAGAATTATGGGTTTGTACATGTTCCTGCAGCCTGGGAAAAAAAATTATAAGCTTTTTTAAAAATATGTACAGTTTTTTGAAGCATGCCATAGAGCGTCTTGTTTCTGTGTTTATAAACTTCTGCTGCTGCAAACAAGCTGTACCTGGCCACCACTTCAGGGTAGATAGTTGATAGTTCTATGACATTTAGGCCAATGAAGAACAGGCTTACATGTTGCAAAGCCGAGGCCAGCAGTGTTACCACAATCTAAACCACCTAAGTAATGTCCTCCATATTATCTATAAAGACAAGCTTCTTCAACCCCCAGGGTAGGTTTACCAGTTCTGCTTTTCAATGGCCATCCAGAGCATGAGTAAGCACTACCTTAGTACTAAAATGCAATCTGAAATAATATGTAAAACAAACTAACATGATACCATTAAACCATTTTTAATACAAATGTACATTCAAAACAATAGTAATGTGTTGGATGTTGGATGTCTACAAATGTACATTCAAAACAGTAATCATATTAATGTGTTGGATGTCTGTGTTTTGGTCCATGACAATTGTTTTTTTAATGGTATGTTATCAAGGGATAAAAATAAAAATTATTGGGCTTTTTAAAATACAGTGCAAAGAGAATAAACTTACAGCAAACAAACAGCTATTAGCAGCTTAGGCTGGGCGTATTTATTCATGACTGGTTATCAAAGGCTTCAGCATAACACTGCACTTTGCACAATGTTAAAATAAAACAGAAAGATTTGTATCAGCATATAAATAGAGTCAAAGACTAGGGGGCATTGTTTTCTACCACCAATGGCCCACTGGTTTTACTTGCTCCTTTACTTGGTAAGGTGCACCATTTATTTCTACATTAAATTGAAAATCTCCACAAAGCCAAGGTCATTTAACATCAAATGTCATCTGTTATCGATGTTAATGAAGAGGTTTTTTTATCATTACAGTACACTATCCCATCAGCAGATCTGTCATCATTACAAATACTGTAGACAATGTCAGAAAAACATGAAGGTTACCTCTGAAGCTAAAAAGGAAAATACTTATGAGTTCGGAAAGAAAAGTGCCCTTTGTGAACCTTCCAACTTATATTATACAAGTAAAATAGGAAAACAATGCTCAGGTTGCCCTTTTGTGTTGCTCTAGCTGAATGCTTTCACTGTTTGTAAGCTTTTTTCCAAGCCCCAGGCAGACTTTCAGATGGACTGACAGGCTCCATTTCTCTCAGTTTTCCTGTCAGTTCTTCTGTCTCCGAATAATGAAAAATCTCTATTTCTTTTCCTCCCATCCACTCAATCTCAGCAAGCAATGTAATTTAAGGTATAATACAAACACATCAGCTGGTTCTTTGTTTGCCCCCAATTGCATAATAACTAGGGAAGGCAAAACAAAGGCCAATGTGAAGTTTTCTCTGTGAATAACTTTTCTGCTCCTGTTAAATGGATTTATTGTATTCTATTTAGCTAATAAACTGGGTCATTATGCCGCAAAATCTTTCATTCCCTAACAAGCGATTTAAATCTCTAAAGGTTCTTATTTTTATTTTAAGCACAATAAGGAGCAATGAGTAAGTGAAAGTAGTTCTATTTAAATGTATGTGACTGAGCCTATCAAATTCTGATAAACCCTCGATGACCTTTTCTAATTTAAATGTATGTGACCTAGTTTGTTGTCAATGAGTGTAAACCTTTACACCAATTAGAGCTATCTACACATCTGATAGGACAGATTTCTAAGCAGCAGCTTACAATAAATCAAAGGAGTTTTTTTTTTTTAAAGCCTTTAAGGTAAGTGTAATATACAGTTTCTCATAACTCCAACATTTGTCCTTCGTATGTTCAGCAATATGACTTCAAAGAAAGACAATAAAAGGCTTCAAGAACTTCATTAAAATTTTAGCACAGGAAAAAGCTTTGTACGGCAAGCATCATCAGAACATGATGTATTCATTAAAAAGATTTCAAAATCATTGTTGTTCAGGATGAGAGAGGACAATGACAATTGACGCTAATTGGAATTCTTACAGCTTTTACTTTAAATCACAATCGTTTCAATTTTGGTCTGTTCTCTCAGTAAAGTGAGTGTTCATGTTGCAAAGCATACATTCAATTAGCTTAGTAAATACGGTAAATCTGTGTTTACATTGAATAACTAATCTGAAGAGGAAATTAGTAGACATGTGCAATTTGTTTTGTTCTGAATTAAAAATTCGGACGAATATTTGGCAAATTCGGACATTCAGATGCATCCGAATTTCTGAATTAAAAAATAACGAATTCTAACATATCTGGATCCTCCAATAACGAAAATTTCGGATGAATCCGGCATTTTTTTTGAATGTCATTCTGAACTAATTCATGGTGTTAAATGTTAAAATAATAAAACACAGCATGGAGTCCCCTCCCCAATTCATGCCAGACCCTTTAGGTCTGGTAGGAATTTTAGGGGGACCCCAACGCCAAAAGACAAGAAAAGTGCAGGGTCCAGCGATGTAGATCTACGTCAATCACGCTAGATGACAGCCGCCAACTCACTGAAAGAAAAAATGCCTGATGCCCACCAATGCAACCGATCTTGACAAACACTGGCCACCAAATGACAGATCTGCTCCCAAATGTCAACAAAGGGGCGGACCGTGACCTGTGATGTCACGGAACTTGTTCTGCCTGTTTGTTGACGTGTGGAAACCGAACTGTCATAACAACAACTCTGCTTCCAAATGTCAACAAAGGAGCGGAACAATTCACAGCTCGCTCCACCCCTTTGTTGACATTCGGGATCAGAGTTGTTATGACAGTTCTGCTCCCAAATGTCAACAAAGGGGGAACAAGACCTGTGAAATCATTGATGTGTATTTATACCTGTTTGTTCACCTATACATTGTGTCACTGTCGCTCTGATGAAGGGTCTCTGTGCGGACCCGAAACGTTAGCACCGTATGACAGTATGTGACATTGGGCATTGAATAAACATATCAATACTTTAAAAACCCTTCAAGTGTGTGCCGGTGTATTACTTTTATTTACTTTTAGTGTTTTGCACGGCGTCATCCGTGTGGTCACCTGGGCACCACATATACCTTGTGGTTTTGAGACCGTGGCAGTGCGAATGGGATTTGGACTTTGCTGTGAAATCATGACTCACTCAACCCTTCGTTGACATCTTGGTCAGAGCTGCCATTTTGCGCAAAAGTTTGTCAGGATTGGCCGTTTCGGCAGGCATCATATATTTTTTCTTTTGGCGAGTCAGCTGCCTTCATCCATCGGGATTGATGTGGATCTACATCACTGGATGTCATGATTGACAATTGTATTAAATGGATGGATTTTTTTTTTTACATACAGTAAAAGACTTGTCAGGATTTTTTTATGGTGTAATGTGTTTATCAATTTTCTATTGATAAGCAATTAAGCTACCAGTAGATACTCAATTGCAGTTATCTGATACTTGGCCCAACCAGATGACTACAAGATCACCTGATCACCTGAGTCATGGTAAAAGGCTAAATTGCTAGTCTACCATGTCAATAGGTAACAGGAATGGGCTTTCATATAATCATGCAGGAAAAAAGTGTGTGTCGATGTCAACATCAGGGGAATAAAACAGCATATACCAATAAAATATTTCTAACATCCAATCCATAAGTACCACCTTGCTTATGACCTTCAAGGGCGTTATCTTTCAAGCAATGTGGACAGAATGACAGTTACTTAAATATTTGTTTTGTAATTTTAAGTGCTGTAAAACATGTTGATGCTGTATGAATAATGTGTAAAAATAATACACTTAAAAATAAGGGGAAACCCTATTTTAATAGACTGTATTGATCAACAGCATAAGGAGAAATGGCTGCAGCTAACAGTTTTGGGGGGTTTTCTTTTCACAAATACACAGTATACATAAAGATAAATTTGTTCATGTACAGTATATGGAGGTTTAGAAGTAACTTAGTAAATTAGTGTTTTTTTCCTTAATCAAATAAATATTTACTTGCATGAAACCCAGGTATGTGCGGGGAATTTTGTTTACCCGCAGGTTTAAGAGAAGTGAAGCTTTAAAAAATATATATATATACTTTTTTCATCTTTTGTTGATCTCCTGCAGACACTTGCTGTCTACATGCATGGACTCCAGGGATGACACTACAGGGATTTCTACATAGCATTTCTCAGAGAGGGTTTCCTGATGGCACAGTGATAAGCAGGAGCACAACTGGGAGACAGGAACAAAGCGTTTTCTCACTCTATCAAGAAGTGGCCAACTAAGAACTTGATAGCAGTATCATCAGATATTATTTTAAAGAAAGCTGTAAATTTGAATAGATTTGCAAATGCGTTTTAAAAATTATAATGGTAACATTTAAATAAGATTTTAATGATTAGATTTAGATATACTCTAAGTACGTTACCCCTTTGGAGTCTAAAAATACACCCTAGCAGTGTCTACATTTATCATGAATTAAATAGGCTCTATCTTCTCCACCTAAATTTTGGAATCTGCTCTCAAATTCAAGAATAAAATATGATTGATGCTTTTGTTTGCATGTGTACTCCATAGATTATTTCGTTTTTTCTTTATTTTCCTAATCACATCCTAAATATGTAACGTGTTTTCAGTTTTAAGCAGAAATGCAGGATTCAAAATTCACATAAAATAGGTATATACTGTAGCCCACTAATCTTCTCCATTAGCTTGAAAATTTTGTACTAAGCCAATATTTAGCAGGACAGAGTGCAAAAGGTCTTTCAGATGAGGCCGGCAAGGAAAAGCTTCAGTAACTGCATAGCAGAAAATAGTGGCTGGCTCATGTGCAAAAACAAATTGTTTAATTATAAAATGCTACCCACTGTGGAAATACAGAGGTCTCTGACTCCATTAGGATTTTTCCTGAAAATGCTATATACATTTTTTTGTAAACGAAATCATTACTTCTAAAAATGTAACTCTTGGAAAAAATAAAAATAATAAAATATAAAAGCTCAGGTATGTACCCCAGTTTGCTCTAGCAATTCAGTACAAAATGTGCCTGCCTGTTAAATCTTTTTTTTGCATTAAAAATTAATCTATGCAGATTTTCAGGAAAATACAATATTTAATGTTTATGCTTGTTACTAGATTAGTAAATGAGGTAAAGCTCTGGTGACTTCCATCATCCAATCATGTGCAAGAAAAAAAAATGTGTTTTTTTTAATTTGCATGTGATTGGATATTCTTTGCAAAGTATATTTTCCCCACATTCAGTAAGCTAATGGAAAATCCCCTTATAAAGTGAACAACCTATTTTCTATAGAAGAAATAGTATGTTCCTCCTCTGATTCATGTAGCTGTTTACTTAGAACAAAGTATTTTTTTAGGTTTTGTTTTTCCATTTTTTAAATAAAATTGAGAACAAAATTTTTCTACAAAAAGAACCACAACCCTCTTGGTATATCCTTGTCTGTAACTTCCCTATAATGTAATTACTGCCCAACCTAAGAATGGGACTCTGGTCTGAAACAATTTAAAAGCAATTTGGCTTCTTTGGAACCTTTTAGTAATGTCTTTGGGGTTGTACATATATTTCTAATCTTCTGTTCAGTGTTTCTATCAGCTGCAAGTTACTTTCAGCTGCTGACGTCACTTCCACTCAACAGTTAACCAGTAATCTTAAATCCTGGATAAGCAGACACTCCTGTCACTTGCTGGAGGCAAAAATATAATAATTCTGATTTACCTATATTTCCACTTTTGCAATCAAATTTGAGAAACTCCCACATATATGTTTGTTATATGTTCCTATTCACACAACATACCAAAAAATAGTTTTAAAAAATGATTACCTTTTTAGATGTGTCTGTGCAGCAGACCTTTGCAATGTCTCTCTCAATTTCCAAGTGACAGGAAACCCTGCCTGTTCCCATAGAAAGACTAAGGACAGATTGAGTTTACCCCTCAACCATTTGTTAGGACAGACAGTGTTCAAATCTAAGTCCAAACAAAGAATACGGCCGCACACCAATGATATCACTGAATTGTAAGATCATATGGCATATGACAAAGTTCTTAAAACATGCCTGTAGATACACTTACTATATGAGACATGAAGATCTTAAAAAGTAACAAAATAACCACATAATGTATATGTGTATCCCCAGTACATAATCAATAAACAAAATTCCCATTGTATACGCCATACTGCACAAACCATATATTATTGTACATATATGGTATACCTCAGTTCTAGTTAGTTCAAAACCTTAAAAATTAGCCTGGGAGGACAGGACTTTTTTTTTTAAGCTACAGGATTAAAGGATGTCTTTATCCTTATAGCAATATCTTATAGCCACTTATAGCCACTTATCTAGAACAACCAAACAGTTATTGATGTCTTCAAAGCCTACATTTTTTCATGCTTGTTCCAGGTCAGTATCTTTTTTATTGTAAGCGTCAAATATGCAAAGGTTCAGTAAATTTTACAGTAAAGCTTACTATTAGGGATTAGTAAACCATATAGAATCAGTCAGAACTGGTTCCAAGACAATGTTCGCAAGGAAGCAGTGATTCTCTTAAATGGAAAGTCCAGTTTGGTCAAGTGCCCTGGTTAAGTGGTCCAATAGACCACTTACCAGTAGGCTTCTAGCTTGCACAGTGGAGGCTACACTCTCCAACAAAACCCTCAAGACACGTGTCCTGATTAAATATTCCGCTTTAAGGCTACAAGGGCTTATGGGGTAATAATTATTACTTTAGTTGCAATTCTATTACTAGATTACAGTTACAGGATTAATATACTATAACTGGAGAGGATTTATGTTGGGGGCCACTACATATTTTACCAAGTAAAGTGACAGGTGGTCTTCTCTAATTTTATTTTCTTCACACTTCTGCTATCCAATATTCCCTATGATGTAGCGGATGAAGAGAAATGCCATCCCAGCAGGAAAGTTGCTATCCAACACTTCCTTAGGGAAGAGTCAGGTAAAAGTTGTGCCACCCAGCAGAACGGTGAGTATTAAATAGCTTATTTATCAAACTCTGGTGCATACTGAACTGTTTAGTCATTAAGAAACACTGCACAAATGTTATAACATGAAAGAGGAGGTTGTTAATACAAATCTATCTGCTGAATATCTGCTTTTCTGTGACGACTACATATAGGCTTTTAAACTCAGCAAATTACATTCAGCTATTATTCAAAGTGACTTAAAAAGAAACAAATTGATATAGTTCTTCAGTATAGATCTGTATCGGATTGGTTGCACTGGGACAGCAAAGACATGCATTGAGTCAGATGCTGTGATAAACTAGCTCCCGTTAACCCTTTGAGATACAAACTGTGATACACTAATTTGGAAAATAATAATTTTTCTTCCACTGTGAGCTCTCTCCACTCTAAGCCCATTATTCTGATCACTTTTATAGTGATGTTTTTATTTCCTCAAATAGAACCTCATCTTTTTGACATTTATATAGCAACATAAAAAGCATGCTAATTGTGTCTTGCATGTTTACAATAATATCACCTATAGTATTATAATACACCAGCCTGCAAACGTCTTGTAATTGTGTGTATGTGTGCATTTTTTTAGACTGCATTGTTTACCCCTCCTTTTCTGCCATCACTTGTATACTTTCCTTGCAATACCTTGTAAATTGTTTTCAATAAATGTTTGGTAAGTGTATAATGGTGGACATTCTTTTCACCAAATTCATTGGAGGATACTCTAGCCAATTATTTTAACAATAAATGACTTGAACTGGATAATGGAAACACATTGATATTGTAAAAGTTAATGACCCCATAGATTACAAGACAAGACAAATCACAGATCAAATAGCATTAATTATTTTATTGAGCAACGTAACCACAGTTTATTGTTCCTCAATGTCCCATCTTTGCTGTTACTTTTATTGTGTCTCTGTATTTCATTGTCTATATCAGCCAATTAAGCAGCATTTCATTTACTAATGTGTCTACTTTCATGCCGCTGCTTGTCAGAAGAAAAAAGGAATTTAGCAAACCAATTTAGCTCTTTTAGTTGTTTGGAAGGCTGCACTGTGTTGTGCATGTGAGCTACACAGGCAACAAACATGAATCATATTAATTTCACTCTGCTATATTACTGAATGGTGACAACAAACTCCAGTGGAATATAACATATGACTGGCAGCAATGCTCCAGTACAGCTGTTTGAGTGATATATATGTCCCATTCATTGTCAGAAAATGGTTCTCATTACATGTTAGTGTTGGAAAAATATGTAAGAGACAGATTGCTTTCATCAAGCATTTTGATAGGGTGTCATCTTTTTCAAACACACATTTTTCAGATAAAACTGTGCATTTTAGAAATGAAGACACAGGCCACATTGCAAACTTATTTAAAGAACTGTGTTAGTTTAAAAAGTGATGGTGCAATATAAACAGCCTTTTTTATTAAAACCACTTATCGAAAATATTTATTTGCACTTTCACTCTTTTCTCTCTCCCTTTGTTTTTCTAACCCTCTCTCTCTCGTTCAGTGTCTTAGGGGTCTATTCACAAAGCTGCCGAAGGATCTGGCCGTAGTTTTTTCTCTATTCTGACATCGCTCGTGTCAGAATAAAGAAAAAAAAGACACAGTGTTGTTTCTCTTCTTGGCGGCCGGGAGCGGGGGGGCTCCCAGAGCGCCAGGGAGATTTAAAAAAAAATGTAATTTTTTTTTTTTACAGCAGCAGAGCCGCCGGACAATAGGAAACTATTGGGCGGAGCTAGCTGTCACTGCTAGCTCTGCACAATCGTTTTCTATTAACTTTTTTCTACTTTTTTCACTCTTTTTCTGTTCTGCTCGGTGCCTCTGAGGGACCGAGCAGAACAGCCGAGCCAAATGCCGCTCGGCGGCATTCGGCTATTCTCTCACTGCTGTTCGGGATCTTTCAGAATAGCCCGAACAGCAGTGTGAAGCCTGCCGGAGGTTCGGCTCAGCCGATCCAGATGTTGGATCGGCTGAGTCGAACTCCTTCTGCACTTCGGGTC
Source organism: Nanorana parkeri (assembly GCF_000935625.1). Classification (NCBI taxonomy): domain Eukaryota; kingdom Metazoa; phylum Chordata; class Amphibia; order Anura; family Dicroglossidae; genus Nanorana; species Nanorana parkeri. Next base: position 205,022 of record NW_017308187.1, on the reverse strand, counting down.
AGCCGAACATGCTGAGCATGTTCGGCTGATCCGAAGCCACACGAAGCAAGCCGATGTACGGCTGATTTCAGCCGATGTACGTCTGAAATCAGCCGTACCAGCCTGAAGTGAATAGCCGAACAGTGTTCGGCTCACTTCACTTCTGATCGGTCATTCACTTTGTGAATAGACCCCTTAATGTTGCTTAACTTGCTTAGTTGGCCTGGCAGTGTTGACAGGCAGTATTAGGCCTGAAATTATAAAGTATGTTCAGTTAGTACCACAATTTTGTGTTATTATTGCAGTGTTTACCACAATTTTTCACATTTTTCAAATATTTTTCAAATATGAAACTGTGTTCACTGACAATACCCAATCATTTATGGAAGAAAAATAAAAACTGGACTTTTTTTGCAAGTGATTGTTTGACTGGAGTGAACACAGCTTCATTTTATTTACTAATTTTAGTGAACATTCAGTTTATAAATCCATCCCTATGGAGTGGCCAACGTACTATACAAATGCATTTACTGTATGGTCAAATTGTTATCTCAATAATCAGTAAGCAGTTCATCAAAACATTTGAAGTACATTATCTGCCCCACCTCCAGTAACTAATCTAAAAATTGTTCAATAAATAGAATTAGAAAAAAGAAGGAGGCAGTTTGTAAAAATGCAAAATTTAAACCAAATATTAATTTAAAGCCAAACTCTAGTTAACAGTCAAAAATAAGTAGCCCTCCCTCCACCAAGCACAATGGCTAACTGCTCACTTAGTTTAGGTGGACTGAAATAAGGTAAATACACTTTTCTCCACTTCCACAGGCTTCCTCCCTGCCTGCCACACAACCAGTCCCCCAAAGCTACCTTTTTTAAGCCCCTCATCCACTCAGAGATCCTGGATCCTCAGAAAAGAGGACAGCGAGGGAGACCTCTGGCTGCCAGGGGAATGAGGAATAAGGTAAGAATGTATTCCTTTTCCTTTCCCACTAGACTAAACAAGCAGTTAATCCTTGCTGTGTGTGGGGGGAGGGGGGGGACTGCTTTAAGTGAAAACTAATAATTAACAATACATAGTAACTGAAAGTACACGTTACTTCCACTTTATAATCTTTTTATTTTGTCTTTTTATTTATGCTAGGTTTGTAAAGGAGATCAAAATAATAGTGAGTTTTCTATACATGTTGTAAACCTTTTGTACTGTGGTTCTGTTCTATTATACTTTTTAAATGCGCGGTGTAACAGTGTATAAAATTTATAACAATCTACCACATTGGTAAACTGTGTGACATAGACTAATCACATACCCAATTTACATCTGATCTAGCTGGGCCAGCATCTGGGTCTAAATGACTTAAGTTCTCAAGAAATGGTATTTTCGCTGTCATACAGTGAATCTGTGACTTTGCCGAGGCAGAGACAAAATTAAAACTCGCTTACATGGGTCCCTGTTGGAATAATCAAAACCATTTGCAATTTATCACACTCATCAGATGGAGCATATAACATTGTTGTTTAGACAGAAATGGCTGCCGTAGCACAGATGCTGGTATAAATACTAATTTCACCATCTTCATTTTTGAAAGAAAGAGTTGTCGGCATTCTCTTTGGCTGCCACCCAGGGAATAATAAGCACAGAGAACATTAGTGTAATTAGCATTTAATGGCTGACATTGTCCCAAATATTTTAGACAGAGATTAAGGATAGCGTTAAGAGAAAAGATCATGCAAGCCAATGATACATTACAGGGCATTGTATTCCAAAACTGCACAGCTAGACATAGTTGATTACAGAACTACAACTCTATGAAATGTGATGCATAGTGTCTGTTTTCTTTTACTTTTTTTAATACAGTTCACTGTTTGTTATGTTTGATTAGAATAATAAAAATGTATGTAAAAAATGTCTCTTGTAAGATACAGCTACTGTAAAGAGGTAAAAGGCATTTGATTTAGCTTCAGTTAGTGGGTGGGAGTGTGAAAGAGACTGCTTCTGCTGCACTCTCAGTGTCATTTGTATTTTGTAAACTTCCAAAAAAACTGCACACCACAGCGCTCGGCTGACCCCAGCTCAGAAATTCTTAATCGCCAATCATTGGAGGATAGGCTGCCGTCCTTAAAGGAGAACTATCAGGTGAGTGCTTTTCACTCACCTCATAGTTCTAGCCGACCTGTGACAGTGAGACTGTCACAGGTCGGCTCAGTCGATCGGGAGGTGACCGAACACATACCGGCGTTCGCTCACCTCTCGATCCTGTCACGGCTCTCTGCCATGACAGGGGAGGGGCTGGATTCCCCCCTCCCCGCTCCGATCCGCCAGCGCTGACTGGCGGAATGGATGGGGCGGGTACAGCTGGCTCTGCCTCTGAATAGGCAGAGCCAGCTGTCAGTCACGCACCTGGGCGGATCCAGACATAATTGTCGGGATCCGCTTCAGCTGCGGCATCTCAGTATACCGTGAGCAGCAGCTTGCGGTATACTGCGGCGTCTCAGTATACCGCGAGCTACAGCTCGCGGTATACTGAGCCTAGGGTGACGGGAGGACGCTAGTTTGTGTCCTCCCGTTACCCTAAGGAGAACTATGGGGAAAAGCCTTAACCCCATAGTTCTCCTTTAAGGCCACTGGGAAGTATCCTCACAAGACATGCAGAACAAGTACAACAGACAGCACCTTCTCTTCATATGATAACGTTTATTTAAACGGAGTAAATAAAATGACATAAAAAGCTACTCACATGTTAGCATAGGAAATGCACATGCAAGTGTTGGTCTTCTCTGGGACCCAGTGTGTATCTTATTGTGCGTTTCCTATGTTAACATGTGAGTAGCTTTTTAATTAAACGTTATTGTACGAGAAGGCACTGTCTGTTTTACTTGTTTTAATTTGCACCTATTTTGTAAACTACAAGAAGCATCCAGCATTAGAATCTCAAGCTTACACTACTGACCAGCATGTCTATGCCTTTACAAATTTGTTTTCACAGGAAGTTGTGTCTCCTGTTTTTCTTACGTGGTAGCAATGCTGACCATTTTCTGTTTTGTTTCTATTTGAATGTGTGTTCTGCTAAAAAGTGATTGATGAACTACATGCATGTTTTTATAGAGTTGTACACTATACATATATTCTACAACACACAAATGTCACACCCATCTGCCAAAACACCAGTCCTTATGTGGAAAACATAAATGTCTTAAAAACTCTTTATTCTTCCGTGCTGTATAAAAACCTATATACATCCTTTGTCTTCCAGTACCCATTCTCACACATGTAACTGCTGTGTGTTCCTCAAAGAACTCCTCAATGCATCCCCCTACCCGTAAACCCTCCCCCCCATGGAGAATGGCAGACCTGCAGCTTACATACAAGTGATCTTGGCGACATCGCCGAGATCACTTGTACAAAACAAGCGGTGGCTTCGCCCGCTGTTCATTTAGCTCTGTTTGCCCAAAGCAGAGCTAAATATAGAAAGCAACTACCCGCCCGGCTCCCGGAACTGCATGTCCCGGGCTTTGGGAGCTAGAAATTCCACACCCCTGCTGCCCCTCTACTCCCTGCTGCCCCTGGTTTCTGAGAGGAAGACTGTATATCTATACATGTGGCAGTAAATTTGATGATAAAAACCAAATCCCTTCAGACAATTGCCCACACTGCTAAATCTTTCAATCTCTTTATTATATATATGACCACATGAATAATATAAATAACATGGCGCTAACCCATATAATCATGAAAATACACCTTTAAATATCAGCATCAGTAGCCCCTATACATTCAGGTCAGTAGTATAAGATACTAGGATATGTAATATGGAAACAATTATTATTTATACACACCATAAATAAAAAGTACCCTGGTAGGTGTTAAAGTAAGACCATCTGACCTTTGAAACCATGTTCTTAAATTAGGTATGAATACAATATTGCTACCAACAAATATACATTATATCTGTGTAAATAAATAAATAAAAATACAAACCTAGTATGCGTGTGTACGACTGAAATATGTATTAATAGAAAGTGCCTTAGTGAGGATAGCAAAGTTAATAAAGATAGTGGTATATAATGAATGTAGAATGGACCAATAGGCCCCTAAAGTACTAGTGCAGATAGATCTCTGATAGGAAATAACAAAATGAAAAAGACTGCAACACTCAAAATTAGAATTGCAAACATAAAGAGAAATAAATTATGTAACACTAGGGAGATCTCTTGTAAGGAAATAAGTAAAAATGTGAACAGAGAAAACAGGGAGAGGGAAAGAAGATAACACAAAACACTACAGGAATATGGAAGGTGGTAAACCTAGGGATCCACGCCCAGACAATGTAACATAAATAGGAAATATTAGTCAAAAGATCATCTGCACATGGCTCCATGTGTATTGTGGCAAGACACTTCATCAGGAGATGATGCCATTAGTTAAATGAGGGTCATTTAAGGGAGTCCTATCCATGTTGTGTGCCAAATGACTTGAGTATTCACACACTTTAAAAGCTGGTACACCAGAGATGAGCTCATAGCTAGAAAAGAGGGAAAGTGTACTATGCGTTCCACAACACTGTATTGTGGGGATTGCACTCCATTGCACTGCACTACATTTCCCCATATGGAGTGCAAGGCAAGAATAAGTCATAAAAAAGGCAATGTATATATATGTAAATATATATATGAAATAATGACAAATCTGCGCTAATGGGTAAAACTAGAGAACTAATAAATATTATTACAGCTGCTGCACTATGGACACTCTGGTCAAGATGTGAAAAATAATAAATATGCAGCGCTATGGGTCCAAAGGTATAATGAGTCTAACCCAAAGACTATTGATAAGACAATATCCATTGATTGTGCATAAATAAAATTAATATAAATAAACCTCTTATGATTTGTGTAAATAAATCTAAAAATCATGTGCTACAGGTATAAATCATTAACTTATTACAAACTGTAGATTAATACCATTAATAATAGTGCAAAAGTGCAAAAAGTGCAAATCGTGCAATATATGTTTACATATAAAAATACATATATTTTTGCACATACATATAAGTACAAAAATATAAATTCATGAATTCTTACTCCACTAAACACATAAAGTGAAAACTTCCCTTATAGAGAATAAATTCATAAAAGTCCTAAAAACGTATATCATATCCAATGTCCAATGATAGATAGTGAAAGTTAGTGTTATTATATCCAACGTGTGTAGAAACAAAGTCCGAAAAGTGCTTGATGATCTTTCCGACACCGTGCTTGTATTCACGCCAACACCCCCTTAGGAGTGCACACTCAATCTTAATGTATATTGACAATAGTAAGCTCACTGATAGACCATGAAATCCTCGCATCTACTTTATAGGCTCTCCCAGCGATGTTCCATAGATCAATAAATTGCCAAGATTACAAGAAGAAACTCTTGAAAAAATCCCTCTTATGCACTATATATACTACCTAACCAAAAAAAGCTAATCTAAATGCAAAAAGTAGGTTGGTAAATAAGTGCAAATATTGCACAAACAGTGAGTTTTGATAAAGATAATGGACAAATACATACTAAAATATCCATATACAGAAAAAATGTATATATACACAACAGAGTGTAACAACTGTAACAGAGCAACACGGTTATTTGTTTTCATAGGATCTCAGCTGCGGAGGTGAGTATGGCCACCATGTAATGCTTAAGGTCTATCTCAACTGGATTGTGTTTAGGATACGGTAGTTCAGTATTCAGTCCCAAAATTGTACACCCCTTATAGTGCGAAGGAGGTTGTGGGTACTGTTTAACATCATACGTACTCCCCCACTGGTGTATTGCTTCATACACCTATTGATGTACGTAATTCTAAACAAAAGGTTCCTCACAGGATAAATTAATAACACAAAAGTAAAAATAAGAGGAGCTTCCAGAACTCCGAACTCCCACTGAGTAACTACTATTTGAGCTTAGGAATCCACAACTGTTGTGAATAGAAGTTAAATAAATATCGGCAATATATGAATATAGTAGTGGTGCGGCATGGGTTTTGTAGTTCTCGACAGTCACTGATATGTCAATGTCAATATCTACATCATGAGCATTAAACAGTTCTCAACAAGATTGTTATAAACAATTGTTTGAAAAGGTTATGGGCTGCAGCAGATGGGATCAGTAGTTCGCAGTGATCCGCAAAGCACAGTAGTATACAATGGTAAGAGATACAGCGGGTGGAATACAGACAATGTTGGTAGCAGGTGGGATTTATAGTTCCACAGCAAGTACAATAGCTAGTAGAAGTACTGTGTAAATAGATATGGCATACCAATCAACAGCAAGAGGGCAACCTAGAAATATAACTAATGTACTTGAGGTTTAGTGGAACCCATCTGAATTTACAATCCAGTTGTTGTGCAAGTTATGCTCAGCTGTCCCTTGATAGGGAAAGGATTCCCTTTAAGATGCAGCAGGTGGTAGGAGGTTAACCCAGCAGGAGTTGTCTATATGCTGGGGAAGCTTCTCACTCCAAGGAGAGGTGTCAGCGGCTTAACCATAGAGGGCTATTGCTCGGCGTTCACACCATTAGTAGGACGCCGAGCAATTGAAAACCCTGCAGTTTTATTTTGACAGTCGGCGTGCGGGAAGAGGGGGAGGAGCGGCACAACGCTTCCCTAGTAGGCGGCTCCAGACTCTGTCGCTGGAACGTATGGAGGTGAGTTTGTTACACAGAGTGAATAAAAGAATGCATAACATGCTATGGAAAGTTGGAATTAATCCAAATAGGTTATGTTTCCATAGAAAATCCAAGATGATTATTGATACCGCAGGCTGCTAAAGCAGATGACCAATGGCTCATAGTAGACCTCTCATTCATAGGTGACTACTACTTGGTAGTATATTTGATACAAGAATCCAGGAGCACAAAAAATATCCCTTCTCAATTATTAGGAACACCCCCCAGACCCCCCCCACACACCTCTGTTTTATAGTTGTCACTCTCTCCTATTTTCTTATGACATTTCCATGTGGCGAAGGTGTGGTCTTTCTGTGTGCACTGCACTACAGGTCCCTAGATTATGTGAGTATACAGATAATGTATAATCTGACACGCTCTCTCATGAGAGTCTACTAATGTGTTAAACACTTATTAATGCAGCCCACCTATAAGAATTATCATGCTCCCTGGGGATAAATCTTATTGTCAAGGTGTCATAGCCTCAGGGAATTTTTTGGTATTCCACCAAGAGCAGCAATACAGAAATTGTATCAGTTGGAAGGAGAAAATATGCCATTTATCAGCAACCTCAAAGGAAAGGCCACCAATGAACACCGCACACATGAGATTTAAGATGGTCAAGTAAGTAAAGCATGATAAATGGGCAAAATTCCCACGCTCCAACCCAAAACTTCCATTACAAATCCAAATTCACCACTCAAAATCAGGGGAATTTTTTTTAACTATTGTGCTAGGCAAACATACAATTTGTCATAGACTTACCATTCTCTAAGTGAAAAATAGGGTGAATAGTACAATAAGGCAGTTTTCCTTAACATAGGTAAAAAGTAATAAGAACAGATGTGGACAAATGTTTGCTGAATGTCTCAAAATGCTTTTTTCACTCTACACATGCTGAGTAAATAACCATTGAAAGTTGGCAACATCCATTGTTACAAATAGATTGCATTGTATAAAAGGAAACTTGGATGAATAATGGGCAGATATAGGCTAAAATGTCCATTATATCTTTAAATAATGTATCCCAAGAAATCATATTTGTAGGGTTGAGTTCATATGACTAGCTTCTGATAACTTTAAGCCTTTGATAGCTGACTTTTTGGATTTCCATACAGTCTTTGAAAATTAATATTACAGTTTTTTTTTTCAAGAATAAGTTTTTATTCATCACATTCCAAATACAGTTAAGTTGTACAGTTATTTGCATACATATAACAATAACATCTGCATCCAGCTGCCATTCACCTGACTATACTTGTCAATCCACTTATCCTACACAGTCAGGTGTTTGGGCGGCTGCCCCGTTTTCCTAAATATATTTACAACTATTTTATCAAAAAATACAGATTATTATATTATCCAAAATCTATTCCATTCACAACACCATCTAACCCCTTCATCCCCCCTCCCATCAATACATTCGCCAGAACCCAAAGAAAAAAAAAAAGGGGGGGGGGAACACACAGAGACAGCATGCTAGTTCATTATAGGTATTGTTGGATCTCTTTTGAGCCAAGAAAAGTCGTCCATGGTCTCCATTTTTCTACAAATGTCTCGTATCTATCGTATACATGGGATGTCAGTTCTTCCATTCTCATTATATGGTTCAGTTCTAGTACCCATTCCCGAGTCTCGGGCGTATTTAATTGTCTCCAGTACCTTGGGATTATTCCCCTTGCTGCTGCCAGTATAGGGCATATCAGTCCCCCCTTGATATTTTTTGCTGGGCCCGGGAGCATTGATAATAATGCTACTTCTGGAGTTTCAGGTATTTTGGCTCCCATAATTCTATCTGCTATTTCAAAGATGGTTCTCCAGTAAGGCTTTATTCCCTGACACGTCCACCATATGTGTAGCATTGTACCCTCCTCCAATCCACATCTCCAACTCATCTTGGTTACTAACGGGTTTATTTTATGTACCATCACTGGGCATCTGTACCACCTAGTTAGTATTTTGAAATTCCTCTCCTGTATTCCGGCCGAGATACTTGATTTAGAAATTAAGAGAAAAACTTTGTTCCATTCCTCTTCTGGAAAGGTCTGTCCTATTTCTCGTTCCCACTCCCTAATATAATAGGGAGGAGACGGGAATATCGCTTCCAGAAGTATATTATATATTCTTGACACCCTGTGTTTCCCCCCTGGATTATTCACAATCATTTTCTCAATTGCCATCAGCTCCCTCTCTATTGATCCGTGAGTACACAGGCAATTGTAGAAATGTTTGAGTTGGAAATACTCAAGCCACATACCCTGACTTGTTCTTTCTGGTGGCAGCAGATCTGTTAATGGGAGTACCCCCAATGCATTCACTGCTTGTAGTATTGGTGAATGGCTCGAGGGTTTCCACCTCAAAAAACCCTTCTCCCCCAACCCCTGAGGGAAGTCTGGATTACCCAGTATGGGTGTCAATGGGCCCACATATGATGATATATCACATTTCCTGATTAAGGCATCCCATACATTTATGATCGCTCTAATTACGATCGACTGATTCCATCCCCGCGGTCGTTTGTCTGGGCTCACCCATAGTATTGACATTAAGGGTATTGAGATCGCCGCTTGTTCTATGGTTACCCAGAGTTTGGGCCGCGTAGGACAGAACCAGTCCATCATCCTATTCAAGGTCGCTGCTTTATAGTATGTCTCCATATGTGGTAAGCCCCCTTCCCCATCTAGTCTTCTTTTAACCAAGATGTCATATCTCAGGCGTGCCCCAGAAGTACCCCATGTATATTGTATCAACAGAGATCGTAGTCTGTGAAAATATATTCTGGGGATCTTTGACGGGGTCGTCTGAAATATATAAAGGAATCTTGGGAGGATGTCCATTTTAAATAATGTCATTCTCCCCAACCATGAGTGTTTACTCTTCTTCCAAGCCTCCATTCGTGCCTGTGTCATCTCTAGGAGGGGGGTGTAATTGAGTTCATATAATTTTCTTGCATCTGCCGATATTTTTATTCCCAGATAGTCTATCGCTTACGGGGCCCAGGTAAATGGGAAACTGGCCTTCAGGATTTCCTGCTCGCCCTGGGGGAGAGTTACATCCAGACACTGAGATTTATTAGCATTTATTCGATAGTTGCTGACTCGTCCAAATTGTTCTATCTCCCTCAGGACCAGCGGGAATGCTATCCTTGGGTTTGTGATGTATAATAGTAAATCATCTGCAAAAATACTCAGTTTGTGTGTTCTTTCCTTTATATTCACTCCTCTTATGTCTACGTTCTGTCGTAGAGCTATCGCCAGATGTTCCATAGCTATGATATACAATAGGGGGGAAAGTGGACATCCCTGGCGGGTGCCATTAGTTATTCTTATTGGTTCTGATAATATGCCATTCACCCGTACTCGGGCCCTTGGAGCGGCATACAATGCCATAATTTTTTGTAGTAATGATTGTGGTATCCCTATTTGGTCAAGCGAAGCCTTCATGAAATCCCAATCAAGCCTATCAAAGGCCTTCTCGGCATCTAGTGATAGCAAACACAGGGGGACAACTCCCGTGCATACTCGTTGGATTAGGGATATAGTTCTTATAGTATTATCTCTGGCCTCCCTACCTGGCACAAACCCCGCTTGCTCCTGATCTATTAATAATATTACAGTTGTGTTCATTTCAAGTCACAAATGCCACTGTCAAATCTACAATGTACAGTTTGAAGATAAAGAGCAGGATATCAACACTCAAGATTAAGAATGAACTTTCTCATGCAGAAGCACAAATCCTCAAATGAGAATTAAAAGAATCAACAAGGAAACATTATTCCAGCTATACCACAAGTCAGAGGTTAGCCTCTTATCTGTATGACATTTTAAACATGAGAAGGCTGATACTTCTGTTCAGCCAAGCAAGAAAGCAAAATGGGAGAGATATTACAGCAATAAAACACAAATGACATTTCATGCCATCTTTAAAGTGTAAATATTAGAGTAAACCAGATGTACTCATTATTAAAGTAGATTAATCACATTATAGCACATGATAAGGTCTGACAAAGTAAGACTTTTAATGTAAATAAACTAAAACTTACACATCAAATACCAGTATTATATTTACACATGTACTTAATAATATTCCTAATATATACAAGAAATAGAAAACCCTTCCGGCAAAAAAAACTCCACAATACAACCAATAGCAAGATATGTTTTACTGCTCTTAGTACATCGCTCCGTGTCAGAATAAGGAAAAAAAAAGACACAGCGTGGTTTCTCTTCTTGGCGGCTAGGAGCGGGAGGCTCCCAGAGCGCCCGGGAGATTTTTAAAATATTTTTGGTCATTCACTCGGCTGCCCTCGGCAGCTTTGTGAATAGACCCCTTAGTCTTGGTTCATAAGATACTATCATATGTTAGAGATTCAATTTTGTCTATTGACATTCTGTTTTCCTCTCCCTTAAGTTACAACTGACCTTAATCTAGCAAATTGGAGCACTGAAAGCCTCTACACCATCATTCCACATGCTGAGAGATTCAATTGTGTGAAAAAAGTTGTTACAATACTGGACATTGCTTACCTCCCGCACAGTTTATCCTCACCTTATCAAGAGTGGCCTTGACCTACTGTTGTTTTTATTTTATGCTAGAAAACACATTCTTCTTTTCTCATAGGTTTCCAGATTTGTCTGTTTGATCCAACTAAACCATTATACCTGGCAAGTGAAGCCATAGTCATAATTAAACAGTACAAATTAACAGCACATACGCAACAAGTCATTGGTTTTGTTGAATTAAAAAACACATTTGTACATTGACAATGCAACCATTACAGGAATATAATTTAAAATTAAATAGGCATTAAGTAAAGCAAATCTGTATTCAGATTTCACTTTGTAAGTACTAACCATCTACAATAAGGTTTATGGTCAAAATAATAATACATTAATAGTAGAGTCTGTTTTCATTGCAATCACATTTAGAAAATATAATTTCTTTTTAAAATCATGAAACCAAAGGGCCCATTCACAGCAGCCAATGTACTAAATCGCACAGCAGCTGGAGTGTGTACCCGGTACAGCAGCTGGAGTGTATGCCCGGAACAGTGCTGATGCACCAATCACGGAACATCACATTATGTACTTTTTTTTAGAACTTTATTGAACTGAGTTAATAGATATAATTCAAATTGTGTTTGGGAACTTTTTGAATCCTATTAAAGTATGTGGGGGAACAATGTTCTCCTAATAGGGAAGGAAATGTCAAAAAGGACATGGGGAGCAGGGTACTGTCACTGGGGAAATAGGAAAAGAGTTAAAAAGAAATACAGTACAGCAGGGAGAGGGTCCTCCTCTCAATGCAACTTTGAGGCTGATATTGGAAATACCCCAATCCTTTTAATTACATGCTTGGGAGATGCCTTTAAGTTGTATGTGGTGTTACAGAACAGAACATTTTCATAGACACATTCTGGCATCACCTATTCATCATGTGATTTTGTTAACTTATACATCGATCTCGGCTTCAGTACTGCAGCAGCACCCCAATATGATTCATTACAACTTGAAAAAATAGTTTTTTTTAGGTAGATTTGGTTGCCATACCTGAATTTTTATCCAGCAGTAACAGACTTGAATTGACTAGTGAAAGGAGCAGTCACAAAAAAATCAAAAAGCTATAGGAAAGTTTACTTTTAAAAAATAAAGCTAAAGCCCTAAAATTGTGTCTGGACATTATATAAGCAGCTAGGTTAGGCTGCAATATAAGAAGAAGAGACAGGGCAGGTTTTTATTTTGCAATAAACATTAGAGTTTATTATTTTAGAAACAATAGCCACAAACATTGTGCAGTGGCTGGGCAGTATGCACGCAGCTTGATTAAGCTACAGTATATGAGTGAGAGATGAGAAAGGCGTATTTTGAAATTAACATTGAAGTGTATTATTTGAGACAATATAACAACTAGTATACAGTGGCTGTACAGTGCATCAGCTGCCATCTTGAGCTGCAAAGGAAAGCTACATTATAACCACTCCCAAGTCCAGTGGTCTGAACCCAACTCTGTCCAAGATGTTTGTGCTGCAACCACTCCTATATAATCTACCAAAATATTCCTATTTACCTATCTACCAAAAGCTATAGACATAGGCTACTTGCCATTCCACAACACAGAAGCAAGGGCAAGCAGCTACAAATGGAGAGGGGGATCCTTAGGTCAGGGGAAAGGGCAGGCAGCATCAAAAGTTTAGTCTAAAATGCAAATCCATAGGCTTTTTCCAATCTACCTCTTTATTTTAAATAAAGTCATTTCAGAATGTAAGCTCTGTGCCTTGCAGTTAGTAACCTGCAGAACAGTGTTATTCCAAAATTTGGGTGCCCTGGTCAAGTTACTTGTTCTGTTGATTGTAAAATGAGTTAACATAACCTCTGCATGTAACAGAAAATATATTAGACAGAAAATAAAAAATGGGCATCCTCTCCGGACCTGGTAACAGAAATCTGAGCTTCAAATGTTTCCTTTAACTAGCTGTCCTTTTTGTTCTTGCTTTGGGATTTTTCTCCCACACCTATTTTCAGGAAACTTTAGTTAGATATTTGTAGGTTATTTGCTTGCCCCTCGGCAACAAGATTCCTCTTATATTCCTGCTAGAGCAAACACTGCAGTGAGTAACACACAACACACCAACCTTATTTCATGGCCACAATGTCTTGGACCATCCTGGCGGTGAAAGAAGGAGCAGCGTTGACATTAGATGGTTAAGCAGGCTTCCAAGTCCTTCTTTAGTAAGTAGTGCCCCTGGCTGCATGCTGACAGAAGCTATATGCAGCGCTTGAACCATATGACCTCTGATTATATGTGGTCAAGGTCAGATGTTGACTCCCTCAGATTGGACAACCCCCTTGTCTGTTGGGTAATGAGGATGTACCACAGGCCAGGGCTTTCCATGTATGCAATCAAGGTGCTGGGCTGCCCTGAAGCCAATATGGCTTCATAACATGCATTTAGTGCAGTGGCGGGGGGATTGTGACTGAAAAAAAAAGAATGTGGCTGTCCTCATACACAGTTGACCAACTCAGCTTCATAAAACTGAACCAGTCCTGGATCAGAAATTTTTACCAAGCCACAGTTGCTAATGCTAAAGATTATAATTTTTTTTTTAAATCTGTCTCCAACAACATTTTTATTCCATTACAGCGTAAACATCTGCCACTGATGGAGGCCTGACACAAGTATCACCTCCTGCTACCATTACCATCTCCTGACGCCATTACCACAACCTGCCTCCATTACCATCTCTTGGCATCATTACCTATTATCATTGCATTGTCATGCTTCTGCACTAAAAATACCAATGCCCAACTGATGCTTCTCCTCAGATGTAATATTATGGTGCATTGACACTAAAAATGTACAACGCCTAATGTTTCCGCATGCTGCTTCTTAGTGGGAAAATTGTATTATGTTTGCTGCAGACTATATCATGCTGTTTGTCTGATTTCAGTCTATTTCAATCATGATTCATTTCAGTGGCTGACCTCCCTTTTTCTGACTATGCTAGTATTTTGGGGTCTATTCACGAAGCAGCCGAAGGATCTAGCCGTAGCTTCGGCAGATCATTCGGCTAGCTTTGGCCCCAGGACCCCTACGGTTCATTAGAACCGAAGGGCTGCTGTACGGGCTATCCACTATAGCCCATACAGCTCCTGAACTTGGCCCAGCGGCTCAGTCGACTCTTTTTTTTTCTTATTCTGACACGGAGCCGTGTCAAAATAGAAAAAAATAAAATAATTTTTAGCCATAGGAATGCATTGCTAGATTCCTATGGCTCCGTGTCAGAATAAGAAAAAAAAAGAAAAAGCAGTGTTTCTCTCCTTGGCGGCTGGGAGCGGGAGACCCCCGGAGCACCCGGGAGAGGTGTTTTTTTTACAGCAGTGGAACCGTCGGCCAATAGAAAACAGTTGGGCGGAGCTAGCTGTCACTGCTAGCTCCGCACAATCGTTTTCTATTTATTTTTTTCTACTTTTTAAACTATTTTTCTGTTCTGCCGAACAGCAGCGAGTAGCCTGCCAGAGGTTCGCCTTAGCCAATCCAGATGTTGGATCGGCTGAGTCGAACTCCTCCTGCACTTCGGGTCGGCCGAACATGCTGAGCATGTACGGCCGGCCCGATGTACGGCTGATTTCAGCCGATATATATGGCTGAAATCAGCCGTACCAGCCTGAAGTGAATAGCCGAACAGCGTTCGGCTCACTTCGCTTTAGGTCGGTCATTCACTCAGCTGCCTTTGGCAGCTGAGTGAATAGACCCCTTTGTCTACCATGACCTTGACTGTGTTTTCTGACTTTGTTTTTGTCCCATGTTCTGGTTTCAATTTGGCTGTGGTTATAATGACCTTTGGTAATGCCTACCCTTTTTAGGTGCCAACATCTTGGTCTTTTAGAATTAGAATAGAAGTAGACTATTTTCTGCACAGTTCCTATGAAAAAGATATGAAGAAGATATACATCTTTCTAAACTTTGTAATAAGTAATAAATGTAAAATTGTAATTTGTAATAAGTGTAAAAATAACATGTATCATCTCTTAATTACCTTTATGCATTTATTATAATGCTGATCTTCAGTATGTGCATACATACCCCTCAAGAAAGGCCATTTAGAGCCCCTGTGTAGTCTCATCTTCAACCATCTTAAAGAAAGTGTGATTTGTAATTTGCAAAATTTATGTTGTGGAAGCACAAAGCTTTATAGTTACATTCCTGAGAAAACAAAACAAGCAATGTCATTAGGAAAAAAAGGGGGGAAATTGATTTCAGGGAAACGTATTTTGACTATATTGAGCTGGCTGGATCAGAATCACATAGCCTTGCTAAAAATTCATCTCAGATAATTGACATTTATTTGATTGAAGCAGCAGGGTGCTCTCCTTCACCATGGGATGAGACCATATGGACAAACAGTGTGAGTAGGGATAATGTTTGACTGCTGAGAGTGTCAATGTGTTTAGAGATTATTCACAAGGCTCTAGGGATTTGAGTATGGTAATGTTTAGCCAAATTAGAATCAGATTAATTGATCTAATCTAATGGAAAGACAATGTTTATCAAATTATTGCTCATTTCGCCACACAAACTTGCAGAGTCATTATTCTTTTATTCTAGAAAAAAAAAGGAAATTAAAAGGCTTTTTGCATCACATCTGCTCAAGTGTGCTATAATACTGCTGATTCTTGCACTGCAGAGTTTTTAGGTTGATCTGTGAAAGTATCCAGTATAGTAGAATGAAGTTTCTTTTAAGATAACAAAGAGGAATTGATTTTCACCAAGACTGATAACTGCAGAAGTTCCATACCATAAATTTATCGCATGGGATGACGTCCTCATTTTTACCTGATTCTTTACTGACTTTTTTCCAACCTTTGTTATCGCATGGGATGACGTCCTCATTTTTACCTGATTCTTTACTGACTTTTTTCCAACCTTTGTTATCGCATGGGATGACGTCCTCATTTTTACCTGATTCTTTACTGACTTTTTTCCAACCTTTGTGAGAAAATGAGCATTACTGCACATTAAAAAAAATCAGTTGTGGGAGCCTCATGGAGGCTGACCCCCTTGTTTTAATAGATACTGTAGATTCCCTGACCTGGAACAAGAATGCAAACTGGAACAAGAATGCAAATAAGGTATCCTAAGTTTCTCCTACTTTCCTGAGGTGATGCTTGTTTCAAGTCAGTGACTCAGAAAGTATTAGCTTTAGTGAGCCAGCATAACTGCCAGTCAGCTAAAAGGAGGTTAGCAAAGGCAGTTATTTTATTTTCATCATCACAGGTTTACTTTAAGTTTTGAAGATTTGCTTAAAATGAATGGAGAGATTACAGTTAGAACTGCCCATATTTATGATTCTGTGTGTTTACATGATATACTATTTTAATTGGAAGGACATTTGTTTCAGTTTTTTTTCTTATAAAATAAACAGTGTGGACTTATTTCCCCTCCTACTGTGCTACCAGTTCAGTTCACATGCATTAGTATATCTACGACAAGGGAGCAGCAACTGTGACATCTCGGGGGTGATTTACTAACCTAAACACACACACACACACACCAGGTGCGTGTGCATTTTTACACAGCAAAACGTATTTATCAACCAAACACGATCAACGTGTCACATTTTCACGCCGTTATGGCGCGTTTTTATGTATTTACATACGTGCACGTCATGTAGCATGTGCCATAGGCTACACGCCGCTCTAATAGCAGCATGCAAGTCTCTAAAAGCTTATTTCCACTAATGCCACATATGGAAAAATCATGCACATGATGCATATGTAATGCTGCTTCACACTTTAGACAAAAATGGTTAGCTCATGCATTTGCATTCATCAACGCAAGCAACACAACGTAGAGCTAATTTACACAACATCACCTTGCAATTCATGCAGGGCTTTGCACAACACACCTGCTGGGTGTGTACACACTACAAAGGTGTCTAGATTCCACCAATAGATTATGCTGGGAGGGAACACACTACAGAGGTGTATACTTGTTCGTGGCGTGTTTATAAGGTTAGTAAATCAACCCCCTCCTCTCACATTAGTAGTCTCAAGGCCCATCTTCTACCTAGTTTAAGTCCAGATCCTGTAACTTGACAGAAACATTGGTGGACCATGCAATACTAGTACGGTAAGTTACTGCTAGATCAGTACCTAACTTGATATCAATGCCAGATTTTCCACCTGGTATAAAAGATTTGTGAATCAGGCTTTTTTTTTTCAGAAAGGTCCCCCAGGAGGGCAAGAAAATTGCAGCTCAGGCTCACCCACTCTCCAGATCTGCCTCCTGCAGTAACAACTATTTTACCACAAGATCAAGTTGGAAGACTAAGGCCATACTATGGATGCAGGATTTTATTAACTCCCCGCCTTGGTGCCCTTTCTTAACACTGTAATGATACAGAGAGCAGAGCTTACTTCATCACATCAGATCACCTCTCTGCATAATCAAGGACTGTCCAGAGTCTGAGAAGTGGCTAGCCTGTCACATAGCAAACCTAAAGACATCTGTAAAAGCTAAGTATAAAAATGTTAAAAAGTATAAGACATTGCAGGGGAAATTCTCTGGAGGGAATGCAATAGGGGATATGGTCAGAGCCTAAATTTGGACTTTAATGCTGGAATTCTAGTGAACCAGTGAAAAGGTTTGTGAATCAGCCATAATTATCACACAAAAATAATTATTTTAACTAGTGAAAAAGGCTTGTGAATCAGCCATAATTATCAAAAAAAAATTCTGCATGCAGTGGTCTAACTACATGTCTTATGCTTATGCCTACCCACTTATGCCTACCCACTTATGCCTACCCACCAAACCAGTGACAACATTGGGCAACTTAAGTTATTGACACACATAGTTCGTCGTAGGACTGTACCCTCTATGGTGTTTTCTAATGTTATTAAAAAGACCTTTGATTCCTTATCATGGCCCTATCTCTTTTATGTCTTATGCAGGTGGATTTTAACTGGGTTGTCTCTATAGAGTACTCTACCAGTGCCTTTGTTTGATATTCTGGTGTGAAGTCTTCTATTTTTGACATCTATCTAGGTACGAGGCAGGGGTGTCTTCTCTTCTCTTCTCTTGCTGTTCATGCTCACCATCGAGCCCTTGGTCCAGTTGATGCTGCTGAATCCTAACATTTGTGGCCTGGACATTGCAGATGTATCGCAGAAGCTTTTCCTGTTTGCAGACAATGCTTTGTTCTTTATTACTGACTCCCACATGTCTTTTTTGTCCACTTTCTATGGCTTATTTGGCCGCACCTTGAATGACTCCAAATCTAAATAATTTAATGTTTCCCTTCTTATGCCTTCCCTTATGTCTGTGCAGCAGAGCTTCCCCTTCCAATGGTTCCTAGACAAGTTGTCATACCTTGGCATTCACCTTACATCAGATTATGATTCTCTTATTTCTGCCCTGTTTGTTAAATTGCTGCTTAGCACCTTGGAATGGTATAATTTGATGTTGTTCGGGAGGATAACAGTGGTCAGTATAAACCTATACTCTGACATGGCGGTGCCAAAGAATGGAGTGGCAAGTAATTTATTGGTTGTCCAAAACCACTTCTGCGGGGGTTTCCCCACCACACCCTGAAGTATTATCAGGCCCAGAAATTTCCAGATGTCATTTTTCGTCACTGGTTCCCACTTTCTGTTTCTGGAAAACTTCCGCTGCAGAGTAGCTGATTGTTGCTCATTGTAACGATTTGTCTCAGTAACTATTTCTTCAATAACCTCATCGGTCAGAAATAATTGAAGGTATGCCAAGGGGTTGTCATGTTCAACATCTACTTTCATACCAGATGCTCCAGTAAATGGGAATCTTGGGGTCGCTGCGTTATCCGTACCACAGTCAATAGAGCACCAAGTTCGCACATCACTGAGCTTGGTCGCAGAATCGTCGCTGTCGTCACTTTCAATGTCTGACGACGAACTTCCCCACGAATCGCTATCACTCAATTCTACAAGTGATTCCAAATCACTATGGCTGTTTTCAAGCTGCTCAAAAGCCACTTTTGACCTAAGCAGACGCTTTTTGGATGCCATGGACGTTCTCAAGTTTTCCAGGCAAAAAGAATAGTAAAAGTGCAAGCAGGGCACTGGAAAAAGCTCTAAGGACAAAGCTGAGGTGAAATAATTTGATACAGTAATGTAATAGCACTGGATACAATGTATTACAATGTGTTATGTGTGTATTGGGTGCTTTTAAGTTTGAATTTCCCAACATATCCGCCTGCGAAGCTGACGCTAGCGTACGAGGAAAACGGATGCCGGCATCGGGCGAAGAAGACAGCAAGATGACACAGCGGGGATCAAGGGACAAGGTAAGTGAGAATACAGTGTATTCCTGAGTGTTAAAAATCTGTGACTTTTAAGTATTCTGGAGCCCTTATATCTTCCCACCTTCCGCTAATATACTTTCTTCATGATCCCTTTTTTTGTCCCGGGAATGGAATCTCCAAACTCTTTTTGGCATCGATTTTATTCTAATTTCACCAGGATTTTAAGGGTTCTACTTTTCAGATAGTAGTAGATCCTTTGAACATTTTCAGGTTGTGCTTAAATTTCCACCATCCAAGAGACTTCGGTACTTACAGATACACAAATCCATTGGTTCTTTTGCTAATCCACAATGAACCAGAGCAATGTGCACACAGTTCAAGCTCAAGTGTAGGAATGATCCCCACAGCCCAGGTATTATATCTATTACTTTTCTCTCACCTCCTTGACCCCCCTTTAGGACCTCCCCCGTTCTCTGTTGTTAAATCGGAGTCAGACTTGGGATACTCTTTGGATTTGTATTTGGGAATCCACAAAATCCTGTTCTAGGAATGTTCTCACACTGGAAACTAACTATAAGGTTCTTTCTAGATAGTACTTTCTACCAATGGGAGTGGCAAAGATCTTTCCAGGGTCTTCCCACCTATGTTTTTGCAGCTGCCCTGGATGGGGCATGCATATGCATATCTGGTGGCATTGCCCAGTGGTTCAAGCTCTGTGGTAAAAGGTGCATAGACATGTTGCTATTATTTTAGATCCCAGTGTGGCTCTCTTCAATCAAAATTGGACAATATTTTTAAATTGCTTACCTTCATTTTTACAGCCACTAAGTAAACAATTGCTAAGTCCTGGAATTCTGAGTGCCTGAATTTCCATGAAGTGAAAAATAAAGTGAAGGAGGCTCTGATAATTGAGAAGATGACTGCCATGCAGTTGGATTAAATGCCCACCTTCAATATTTTTTTTACCTCCTGCTTTTTTAAAGGCAGCTCTTAAGTGTTTGGATGGCTAGCAGGATTAGATTGCGTACTCCGGTGGTCCGATTGGCCTGTTCTCCCTCCTCAGGTTTCCTCAGTCCTTAAGCTCTCATTGCTCTCTCGCCTTCTTGTGCCTGCCTCCTTGCCTGTTTCTCTCATTTCTCTTTCTCCCCCTGCCTCATTCTTTTGTGTGTTTCCCCATATTTTTTTTTCTCTTCCTTGCTTGGTTGCCTTTCTGCTACTTTGTCATTTGTATTGATTTTTGCAAATGTCTATTGCTTACTGCCATTAAGTCTGTGAACAACTAGTTTTTTTCACATGTGTTTTATTTGTAATTACATCTGTGCAGTATCCTATTGTGAGCTTTGTTATTTAGATTGTTTCGACTGTAAGTTGTATTTTGTTAAAATCTGAATAAAAATCTATATCAAAAGAAGAAAAAATCCTGGCATTGTTAATAGCAGATATTTTTGCTCTTTAATTAATTGAACAACACAATAACATGTAGCAATATTGCTTAATTATCTACTTTTAGCTTGCAGTAAATGATAAATTACCGTATATTACTAAAAAATTCTAACAATATATTATTTCAATTATATTTATAAACTGCATTACTTTTGTAAATTAATAGACTAAATCTATCTTTAAAGTGGCACAATTTAAACAAAAAAAATTAACAAATTACGGAAAAAGTTTCATTCCAAATGAGCCTGTGTTCATTTAAGATATCCAATCAGGTTGAGATATTATTATTTTTAAATCTGTGCTCCATTTAACTTTAATTTTCAAAGACAACACAGGTTTCTGCAACTGTAGTTGTTCCACATCTATTTTATGGCACTGCAGGGATGATTTTTGTTGAGAATACTAAAGTTTATTTTAAATACAATGAACTGTTATAATCATTTAAATAATTGCAATATTCACAAAAAAAGGAAATCTGCTTGGTGTTACTTTTTTAATCAGAAATGTATATACAAAGTCTATCTTGAAATAATTTAAAAGTATTTTGGTTCTTAAAATATTTTTTACAGGTAAAATCTAATGAAGAGAACAATTAAATGACTGATAGAAACCCCCTGTGACCCATGTACCAGATATTTGTTTTCCAATCAGTCATGGGTTCATGCAGTAATTCTCAGTCAAGTGGTAGAAGAAACAAAAAGCCCCTAAAAATGTGCAATGGTAGAAGGAGCAGTCTGCCGAGGACGGCGATGATGCGCGGGTGCACAGTGCGAGTGCACGGCGCGTGGATGTGCTGAGAGCAGCTCCCGACATGGGATCCCGGGCACCATAGAGAGCAGACCGCAGCAACCCTCCAGGATAATCACCCCCTAAACAAGCCTTCACAAGTCTCCAGCAAGCCCCAGCAAAATCGCTAACGCTAACGAACTCCCCCTCAGACGAGCATGAGTGGCAAGAAAGGAAAGGGGAGGAAGGGACAGGAGAAAAAAGCAAAAGCAGCCAGATCACTGAGATCTGAAATGGAAACTTTTTTTTCCGGTGCCAGTGCTTCTAAACCCACGAGAGAAGGAGGGAAGATGGCTACCTCAAGTGGATTGCCCCTGAACAGCTTAGGGGCAGCGGAGTCCTCTCCAAGAGGTGACCTGCTAGCAGAACATGAAAGTGTGCTTGCCTCATCCGAGGAGGACCTGGAGTCACGTAATACCACTATGGATTCTAAAATGATATTAGAGCAATTACCCTCTAAGAGAGATATGGAGAAAATGTTTACTCGTTTTGAACATACATATAAGCAGGATATGGCTGGGCTGCACAAAGCTATACAGGGGACTCATGAGCGCCTGGACAGAATAGATGTACACCAGGGACTGTGTCATACAGCTATTGAGGAATTACAAACTGCAGTTAAAGGACAATATAAGTTTATACAGTCAATCTGGTTACAGATGGATGATGTGGAAGATCGCAGTAGAAGAAATAATGTAAGAATTAGAGGACTTCCTGAGACAATAGGACTTAATGAGATGGAAGACAGAGTAAGGCATATTTAATTCATTACTTGATCGCCCTGAGGTGGACCCTATAGAAATTGATAGGGTACATAGAAGTCCAGGGGCCTATAACCCTTCTCTGAAACAACCAAGAGACATTGTATGCCGTATCCATTTTTTCAGGATAAAAGAGGAGATACTAAAAAAAAGCCAGAGAAAAAGGACCTATGGTCATTGGGGGAGCTGCAATTAATCTATATCCAGACCTGTCCTTTCGGACATTAGCTCGACGGAGGGCTTTGCGCCCCCTTACTACTCTGCTCAGAGAAGGCAATATACCATATAGATGGGGATACCCCTTTTATCTAATGGCCCGGAAAAATGGTAAAGCAGTTATTCTCCGTTCACCGGACGGTATAGAGACCTTCACAGCGGCCATGGGGATTCCTGCAGTTGAGCTTAGACTGTGGCCAGATCCCCCCATTACTTTGATATCTACAATACCTCAATTACCTCAATGGACAGAAGTTCTTGGTACAAGGGAAAAAAAATAAGATGGAAGATGTTTGTAAGGGGGGAGGGGGAGGGCGGCGGTAAATCGAGTAGAAACAGATGACTAAATAACTTATATATGTTTCATAGCCATAGATGCCAAAAATACTAAAGTATAGAGAATAAGAGAGTGAGAATTGATGTAAATGTTATAGTTTAGGTTACACCCTTTTAAGAAGGGTGGGGGTTTTTTTTGTGTTTTTTTGGTTTTTGTTTTGTTTTGATTGGGGTTTTTTTGGGGGTTTTTTCTTCTCTTCCCCCCTTTTTTTTTTTTTTCCCTCCTGAGGGGAGGGGGGGTTCCACGGGGGGAGACGGCGATAGGGTGTAAAGATACCAAGGTGTATACAAAACGTAGACCATGACTGGTTATATCTATACTTGTTTATGAAGCTAGTCCTGTTTTATACTTTTATATTAGCTTCCATACTGACCTCGCCAGAATCAATTATAGCTTATTCTTTTGCTCATACAGCTACCTTTAGCGCTTTGTTTCTTTTGATCATGTCTTCATCTTTGATGGTAGCTTAATATATTTTGATTAAGAATCAGATGATTTTTTTTTGTTTTTTTTTTTTTTTTCTTCCCCCCTTTTTTTTTTCTCCCTCTTGAGGGGAGGGGGGGTTCCACGGGGGGAGACGGCGATAGGGTGTAAAGATACCAGGGTGTATACAAAACGTAGACCAAGACACTAGAGAATAGCGCACTAGGATAATAGGAAGGGAAGAGGGAGAGAGGGGACGATAGGATTGAGAACACTGGATCGAACAAATCCACAAATTCACATCTTTTTTCTTTTTTTTTAAATAAAACACTAGGGGTAAAAAGGAAGATGGGGTAAAGGGAAATGGAAGTATTGAAGAACACTAATACATGAATACAATAATACATTATTAAGGAAGTAAAATAATTCACA
>NW_017308187.1:142097-180147 GCF_000935625.1 Nanorana parkeri | reverse complement strand
GTTTAACACTCTTGCATGTGTGAACTTGATCTAGTAGACAACGGTAGTGATTTCAAATACCTAATCGTGAAAATATAATCTTCCTAATAATAATAATATGCACACACTCGTTAGTGTCTCAGTGACCAAAAATAGGCAGTGAATAAATATGAATTAATAAATCAAATATATGTTCTAATTCTCCCCTCAAAGTGTATACAGGGAGTTAAATAATATAAAAACCAACCATGTACCAAAAAAAAATATATATATAAAAGAATAAAGCGGAATAGTCTCAGCAATATAGCAAGCAGTCAATTTTTAAGAATTTTTGCAGTTTATATGAGACGGGATACGAACGGTTAATCTCCCTCTCTCAGTGATATTCAGAGGGACAATCCGTTCGGTTCCCTGATAAATATCCTCCAAAATATGACCAACCAGTCATTGAAAAAAACGGAACATTCCAAGGTTCTAATAATCCATCTTCTCCTTTAGTCTCCAAGTCAGGCAATCAGATGTAATTTGATCTTAAATCTTGATTGTTCCAACGCCTCATCGCCCGCACCGGCAGCGTGTATAAGAATCCAGAACTGATAAGGCTTTAAGAACGTATGGTAGAAAATCAGCTATGAGAAGTGAAGACCGACCATCCTTTGACGCGTTTCGTAGATAGTGGTAGTACCTAAACCAAATAAAGATCTTACTCACTGTCAAAATTATAGGCCTATATCTCTTATTAATGTAGACTTAAAAATATACGCAAAAATTATTGCAAATCGTCTAGGGACCTATATACCATCAATTATCCATAGAGATCACTATTAAGACAGTGACCCTTATGAGATATGCAAACGCTAACAGACTCCCACTATGTGTCCTTTCGGTGGATGCTGAAAAAGCGTTTGATCGGCTGAGCTGGGGTTTTCTGCTCCAGACACTGTTACAGATATGCATAACCAGAACGATAGTAGAAAAAATTATGGCCCTATATAAAAGACCTACCGCAAGAATCAGGATAAATGGTTTTCTTTCATCTCCTATTAATATTCAAAATGGTACTAGACAGGGATGCCCCCTATCCCCAATGCTATATGTCTTATCCATGGCTGTAGCAATCCGGGAAAATCCATCAATCAAGGGGATCCAAGTCCAAAGGGAGCAATATAAAATAGGACTTTACGCAGATGATGTATTATTGTATGTAACAAACCCAAGAATAGGGTTCCCGTCATTGTTGGAAGAATTCCGGAAATTTGGGTTGTCTAGTAATTTTAAGGTTAATCTCCAAAAGACAGAGGTACTGAATGTAACACTACCTGATGAGGAAGTCTCCCACCTGATTGACAGCTTTCCGTTCAGGTGGCAGACCTCAGCCATAAGATATCTGGGAATACTTCTCCCTAAAGACCTAGCGGAACTCTATGATCTTAATTATAGACCTCTGTTACAGTCTTCTATCGCACAAATGAAGAGATGGACACCCTATAAACACTCTTGGGTAGGAAGAATAGCTCTATATAAAATGGATATACTTCCTCGTTTTTTATATCTTTTTCAGACCTTACCTATAGAATTACCGGCCTCCTTTTTTCATCAAAATTGCTCAGCACTGATTCAATACATATGGGCAGGGCGCTCTCCTAGAATAGCATATGATATTTTAATAAGAAGGAAGGAGGGGGGAGGGTTGTCCCTTCCAGACCTGAGAACATACTATAATTCCACACTATTGGCACATATACTGGATTGAAAGTTTAACGATATGAATAAGCTATGGGTCACTCTGGAGAGGGAGATCTCCCCTATCCTTCCTTTTTCAATACCATGGATAGAACCCGAGTTAAGACCACAGAGACAGGACCTCCCCTTCTGCGTGCCGCCTCTCCTGAAGATATGGGATAACATGGTAAGAAAAAATCAGATCTCCACTATTGGTGGACCCATGACTCCTATCATGGGGAACCCAATATTTAAACCAGGGGAATCAAAGGGACAGTTCTTACAATGGACTTGCTGCTTACCCTCACCTATAATAGATGCTCTTACATTAGTAAATCTGAAGCCAATGACTTCTCTGATACCCGAACAAAGGTGTGGACGCAGTCAATGGTTGCAGTATTTTCAGCTTAGAGCCTTATATGAAAGTTTGCAAGAGAAAGCTTCAATACATAAACCATTGACTTGGTTTGAGAATATGTGTTGTCAGAAAGAAAGACCAACTCACATGATTTCTATATTATATCAGAATTTAATGAAAGAACGATTCCCTACAAGACCCTACTTTATGACAACATGGGAGAATGATTTACAAATCCCCCTAACAAAGGAGGAAATACAAAAATCTTTTATTATGACTCATAAGATATCTATTGCTGCCTCATACCAAGAGAAGGGGTACAAAATCCTATCTCGATGGTATAAGTGTCCGACCGAACTTCATAGAATTTTTCCGATAAAATCATCAGTGTGCTGGAGATGTGGGAAGGAGGAAGGAACCTATCTTCATGTATGGTGGAAATGTGAACATATAATGCCTTTTTGGGAATATGTTTTTGAACTTTTAGCCAGGTAATGGGCACTAGAGTGGAGCCATCATTTATGTACAGGGATATGTGTAAATGGCTGTTTAATGTTTATATGCTGACATTTATGTTTAAATTAATAAAATCTTATTATTTTAAAAAAATATGAAAAAATTTATTAAAAGTCAATAAGTTTTGGAAGTTTCCCTTTAAAAAGTTTATCAGTGCTTTTTTTTCTAACAATGCCCTGTACAAAAAAAGGCTTGTGATGCTTTTGAATGCAATTAAAAAATGCAAGGTAAAGAAAAACTAAAAGCAACCCTGATACACAATTACTACAATAGTTCTGTTGTATACATTGCCACTTTATCATGTGATGCATTATGAAACCCTGCGGTGTATTGGCATTCTGTTTGCTGAATCTGTACTAAATAGCAGTTCTGAAATTGAACTGAAAGACAATAATAAGGTTATATGAACTTGAACTGTATGGTGGCAAACTGCCAAGCTCACAGGTTACAGAGCTCACTTCAAAATTTAATGAATACATCTTGATATAATATATCTACACTATGCCTCTGAACTGCCTTAGTAATTTCCTATATTAATGGGATTATCAGCTAAGCCTGTGAGAATTCAGGTTTATGGGAACTGTGCATTAATGACGAGAAGAGTTTAATATGATATATTGTACCATTCTGTCACAGTAGTTTTGTGCCACCTAAAATTACAGAGCAAAGAAAAAAGCAGTTAAATAAAAGAAGGGTGATACTGAATTTAAAGTCTTTGTGGTTGAAACGATGGCTTTGCATGACTGGGGTCCTGGTTACACCTCCCAAGGTTGTTGTATTGGCAGGGTCTCTCCAGCTTCATTCTATAGTCCCAAAACCTATAAGTAGGTTAAATGTCTTATATTGATAAGTTACCTGGTCTGAAAACAGTATTTGCAAATAGTGTGTGTTCATTAGACTGTACTTTTCTTTAAATCTGTCTAAACCCAAAAATAACATTTAATATAGTGCAGCTGTGTTGTGGCTGCATTCATTTTCTTTTGTCATGCATTTTTTTTATATTTATTTTTGTCTAATGGTTCTGCAAATAACACACTTCCTGTCCCCCTTGTGTCTACAGTTAATTCTCCATAGTATCTTTGCAGGGAGCCATGATTGTCACACAGATTGGGCTTCAAACATGTCTGACTTTGTTCATTCCATGGTGGATGGACTAGTAGTTTACATAGGAAAGATAAAGAAGTTTGTGCTTTCTTTTCATCTCACAGTAAGTGACAAGGGCACTGCATTTCTGTCAATGGCAAGTGGTATTTTCTCTACAAAGTGAAAATGTTCTTAGTCAGAACATGAAAAATAATGCAGCCACCGCATCCAAGTACCGGAAAGCTGCAATATATTACATTTTTGTTTTTAGATTTATATATACTTTTCAGAGCTAGGACTGACATAAATGGTTCGGTGATTGTTCCTTTTAAAGTAACAAAGAAAAAGGTCACCAGCACTCCATATAAGCATTGAAAGATCAAAGTGATTTACATAATGTCACATAGGTCATATAGCTAACGTTTCCGGACCATGCAGGGTCCCTTCCTTAGGGCAACACTGTGACCTGGAGTGCAAAGGGAGACGTGTTCCCTTTACACTTCAGAATATATCAGTACTATCGAAATGAGTAAGATAGTCATTTCCTTAAAAGCTTCAAAATAGCTTATAATGGTGTGGGATATTTCAATATGCAGCAAAACACAGGTCAATCAATATTGACTTTCTTACAGTACATGCTTACAGACAAAACATTAAAAGGTTATTAATGTAAAAAACATAATTTGTTTATTTAAAGGGTATGTGAATGTGTTAGCTGTCCTATTGGTACCTGATTTCTGAGGTTTTAGAGACCTACAGCTCTGCTAAACTCCTAAAAGACCCACATAGGAAGCACATAATTTTATTTAGCATAGCCATAGTTTTCTCTATGCACAATAATATACTTTTAAAACTTCTTAATAACTTGAAGTTATTTCAAGTAACTTCAACTATGAGGTTACTTAATTATGACCTGTGGGGGCTTTTAAAGTGTCTTTTATTGACTTTTTGGGGTACTGCAGTTTTTCGCCGTTTCACGGTCGCACGCAATCTGTAAACTGGGCATGTTGGGTATCGTTTTACTCGTTGTAACCTCATCTTTTATATTTCATTTAAAAAATGGGTAATTTGTTGTGTTTTGGGGCATTTAATTAAATTTGTCACTAAATTTTGGGGTTTAATAAGGAGTTGCGCTAATATTGCGCAACATAAAAATTTTCAACTACCACCATTTTATTCTATAGGGTCTTGGCATTCAGAAAATATATAATGTTGGGGGGTTTTACGTCATTTTCAGGCCTAAAATGTGGAATATAACATGGGTGCAAAAATTGAAAAAAGGGCCTCAGTCATGAAGGGGTTAAGGGATGTGGAAGGCAGGCACCTACTTTAAATTGTTCTAGAATTTCCCACAAAGGTTTTTTGGTCTATAACTTTGGTGATAGAGGAGTTATAGAAAGCATGTGACTTTATCCAGCTTTCTTGAAAACAGCCCTAAATTTGTTGGAGGGCAGTCTGATGTTGGACTATTGAAACACGATGAAGCAATAACGTTTTTACCATAGTTTGTACTTAGCTGCCTGAAACATTGCAGATCCCAAAACATCCTTAAAATTTGTTATAAATGGAAACTGTGAATTAGAGGCATCCACTGGCTTCCAACAAACCTAAACTCACGAAATGCTAGTTGTGTGGCTGTCTCTAACTTCTATTACTTTGGGCCAGGAACAAGAAAGTCGATAGGATAGTCATGGCAAAGTTTGGACTTTGGACTAATCCAGATATACTTGTTCCAGATCAATGACTCACAAACTACTGATGCCTCTAGAAAAGCATGACAGAGAGGCAACTAGAATTTTCAAATGAAAAGATCAGCAATGACAGCCCTCATGTTCTCTCATTACATGTCCCCTTGCATAATATCTTTCATACGATTTTGTTATTAGCATACCCAGAAACGTTTAAGATAATAAGCCTGTGATTAGGTGTGAAGATTCTTGTGGGGTGCCAAGTGTTCTGCAGCATATTAAAGGGTTTAATGGGTTGAAAATTGTCTGTTGCAGCAAAATATGGGGTCAAATGTGAAAAGAAATACAAAAAGGTCTAAGCTTTGATGATGTAAGTGTGAAGAAAATATGTCCCAGCTTTGGTGTTGTGAATCAGGAAAAAAAATAACCCAGTGTTGGTGGTGTCATTGGAAGGAAAAAATGCACCAGCATTATTGATGCAAGTGGGAGGAATTAATGCCCCGGGATGGGTGGACAAAAAAAAATGCCCCAATGTCACTGTCAGTGAGAGCAAAAAAATAAATAAATAGGAGTAAGTGGTGTCAGTAAGAGGAAAAAATGCCCCAATGTTTCATTATGATGAAGCTGGGTCTAGCACTGTCCCTCTACTTGCTTCTCCTGTTCCTGCCTACAGTAAGCTGCCATTGAATGGAGGAAACAGAAGAATCTTCCCTACAGCAGCTACCCTGGTAACTGTCTGTCTCACAAGGGTTGCGTCAATGTCACTCCTGTCAGTCAGCAAGCTGATGGGGATTTGAGCCTGGAAGCCAGAGTTCCAAATGTCAATGTCTGGCAATAGCCAACAAGCCAAATGCCAGTACGTTCCCAGCTATGCTTATTGGCTTTTTATATATTTATTATTACAGCATTAATCCTTTAAGTGATTAGTCTATAATTAGATACCATCGGGACAAACAGGTCTGTTTACATTTGTCGCTATGTAAAATGTTCTTCAAAAATAGATGAACAGAATGAGATGATTAGTAGAGATGAGCAGTAGAGATAATTTCATTGTGAAATTATTCATTTTTTCCATTGGCGATAGTTCTCAAAATGGAAACCCTCATTTTCAGTCATCAAGCTGCTTTTTTTTGGGGTGCTTTTAGTTTAGTTTTGTTTATTTAATTCAATGAGGGGAATTTATCAAAAAGTGGAGCAGACAGAATCTGGAGTTGTTGCCCATAGTAATGAGTCAGCTTCTCTCTTTAATTTTCAAAGCCTAACTTGAACAAAGTGAAGGGAGAAACTGATTGGTTGATATGGGCAACTGCTCCAGGTTGTCTCTGCTCCACTTTTGATCAATTCCTCCCAATGTTTTTTGCATTTGTGTTTCTTGTATGGTTTTGGTTTTCGTGTATTTCTTGTATGGTTTGGTTTTCGTGTATTTGATCAATATTTGTACACAGTTTTTTTAATGTAAAGTTCACCTTACTTGTTTTTTCTGTGCTTTTTTTTGTAAAAAAAAAATACATACTAGTAAGGCTAATAAGGACTGAGGAACTGTTCTTTTGCACAAGAACCAAGATAATTAAAAGGAGCTTCAGTAACCTTCAGGAGACATTCAGATGCCATAGCATCCTAAAAAGCACCAAAATCACCTTAATTTGCCAAAATGGTAACATTTCAAAATCCCCTGAATATTCGCGAATTTTAGCAAAATGAAAACTGGACAGTTAATTTCATTTTCAAAGCCTACCACTTTGTAGATCTCTGCATAGTCAAGTCATAATCTCGCATTCTTATGTTGCCCATGTGCTATCAGCATTAACCTCTGATAATCCCAGTCAGCTGAAATTTCTGTTAAGGAAATGAAACTATATTGGGACATGTCTACATTGACAGCATATTTGTCTGTGAATCATCCCCTATGGCCCAAAGATGAGAAAGTTTCCAGCTTTTGATTTGGGATGAAGTGCTTATAAACAAATGAACAGACACATTATCAGCTTACTCATTTGAGCTCATGAGGATTATTTCCAGTTATATATCATCAGAACTGCAGCAAAAAACGACTGATAAGAAATTCAAAGGAAAAGATATCACAGATAAAAGAAACAGCAGTATTTTGGGAAATGGATGAACAATTTAATATTAAACATCCCCATTTTGAGAAAAATATGTCCAAGACAGACATGTAAAGTTTTTATCATGACAAAATGAATTATGATACAAATTTGGTTTAAACCTGGAGCAAGAAATAGAGATTGTTAAGACACAATAGAGAAAGATTATGTACAATTATGCTCATAATTTTGTACATGACTTTCAATTACAGAAACATGTTACTTTCTCTGTTACAGATGCAAAAGGCATGGATTCTACTATGGATTGATCTCATACTTTGGCTCTACGACATAAAGTGTTTAATTTAACAATGCAGTAAATTTGGAAGTACCTGTGCCATAAAAATATTTGGCAATTTGATAACCCACAAACAATGGCATTGCAATAAAGTAGCATTCAAAGGAAAAATGGTAACACAGGGATTTTCAAACTAGTATTGCCTTCATCAGACTCATCAGAACTAAGCTTTGCCAGAAATGTGAAGATATATACAGTATATATAGAATGGTTACAGGCATATGATAGAAATTGTTCTTGCTACACATCTAAACCTTATTCCATAAGTTCATTGACAAAACACTTAAGTGTCTATTTCTAAATCAGTAAATGTTATTTCAAACTCGTGGACATGAAAGAGTCTCCTGCAGAGAATATGTGCTGATTGTAAGATTCAATGCTAAAAAAGTCTTTAAAATTGTATTTATAGCCATTTTTTGTTTCTTTTCCCTTATTGCTTAGGATAGTATGGTGAAAGGTTACAACCCCTGCCACGTTTTCTTTCACAAACCTTTAATTGAAATTTTCGTATATAGACATATAAAAAGAGAACAGACATGGATTAACATCCAAAACACAAAGCAATAAGTACAAGCAGGTTCCCAAAATGCAATACGCAACAGAGGCGTAGTAGACTCACAGAGAACAAAATAGCCAGATTACACAAGGCAATTGAGACCCTCTCACGTTTTTTTTGCTATCTCAGGTTACATTGGTGAGATTTCCCCTCTATAATTTTTCTGGTGAAAACTCAAAATTGTGGATTTATTTTCACTTTCTCTCTTGGTGATAATGGTAACCATGACAAGCAGAGAGAATTCATCTTCCGAACAGGGACACAAACAGCAATAAACACCTCACACATGTTATAATCACTCGTATATCTTACCAAAACTTAAAAAAAAAAAACTTTAACAAAAAACATGAAATTATGATATCACTCTATTGTTGAAATCTTCAATTACCTTCAAAAGGTGAAGCAGACCTCCCGTCCTGCACAGTCTCTTCACCCTCAGTTGATAAATATGGAAAGGGACACAATTGTGAAGGAACATCTGTGGTAAGAAAATATCTGTAAAAATAAGTCAAGGCAACTGGACTTGCTGTATTTTTCTTTTTTTTTCTTCTTCTTTTTCTTGGTCATCCAACCAGCTTTCTCAATTCAGAATGACTTGTACAAAAAATTCTCTGGGAATAAATATGGTGAATGTTGCTCCAAACCGCATAATCTGTTAGTCACAACCAGGTGTCGATTGCATTTGCATAATTGGAGTCAAGGAGGTGTTATTAACCTGCCCAGAGAGAGGTGTTAAAACAGCATGGTATCCTGTGGGGGGTGAAATATGTGTGAAATATGAATTCAGGAGCAGAGTCGGAATATGTAATGAACAAAGCATGACTGCCTCTATGTACATATACTGTATAATTACAACATACACACAAATTATAACAATTTACCCATGGCTGGGTATAGCTTACAGTTCACAGGTGGTTAGCTACCCTTCCTCTCTTGCTCCTGCTAAGTGCAAATTCAAGGGAATTTGCACTTAGCAGGGGAAGTTTGCCCTTATTTTAGTGAATGAGGGGAAACTCTGTTTACAAAGTGATGTTTCACCTCATTCACTAATCTAAGGAAAACTTCCCCTGCAGTTTGCAAATTCCCTTGCAGAGTGAACAGCCTATTTGCCTTTAGTAAATCAATCCCAATGTGTCTAGACACATTCCTGCTCCAACTGCTAAAAGTCCTTTTGCCTAAAGGTGTGGTCATGCTGTAGCTTCACACTTCAATCAACTTACTTTAAATGTGGTTGAGTGCACTTACAATGTGCCTGATTAAAGATGCCTTTATCTGGAACTCTTCGGGCTGTTTTTGTACTTTGCATCTGTTTCTCTGTAACAATTCAGTTTTCACATGAAATATGCATCTGACTTTCCTCCCGGTATCTGCTTATGGCTCTTCTCTATTACCTGCTCCAGTTGGTTGGTCTTGATTACAACTCAGGCTGTACTTCATTATCACCTATACTGACACTCTACCATGCTTGTGTTTGGCCTTCCCTGACCAAAAGTCTGTTCTGACTATGACTCCACCTGTTGGTCTTGTTCTTTACTTTGGTTCTGCCTGCACTGATGTTGTAATTAACTGGTCATTCCTGATGGCCAACCTACAGGAGCCGAAGTCTTGGAGTGTGCCCCACTACCATGTCCTGATAATACAAAGGACCTACCTGTAATCCGGGACAAAAACAATGGGGAGAATTTATCAAAACTGGAGCAGACATATTCTGGCGCAATTGCCCATAGTAACCAATTTTGCATTTCTATGTGCGTGTATGTGGGTGCAGGGGACTTTTAAACGTTTATTGTGTTTTTTTACTTATTTTACTAAACCTTAACTTTTTTTATTGTATTAATTGTATTGCTATCACAAGGAAGCTGAGAAGCCCCCCTATGTCATAGCATAGTGCAGGTGACAGGTTCTCCTTAAAGGAGAACTATGGGGTTAAGTCTTTTCCCCATAGTTCTCCTTAGGGTAACGGGAGGACACAAACTAGCATCCTCCCGTCACCCTAGGCTCAGTATACCGCAAGCTGTAGCTCGCGGTATACTGAGACGTCGCAGCTGAAGCGGATCCCGACAATTGTGCCAGGATCCGCCCAGCTGCATGACTGACAGCTGACCTCTGGACTCTGTTGAACTTGGTCAAACAAAGAGTGCATTTCTATCAGCTTCTTCCCAGTCCAGAGCATTTGGAGTTTGACAGCTCTGAACCTAGAAGTTCTCAGCAATGAGTGCTTCTGGGTTTATATTTCACAGAGAAGTTCAGCAAATAGATGTTCACTGATCTCTATCCTGACACCCGTCATTGAGGTCCCGGGCACCCAGGAGGGACTCGTCAGCCTAGGACAGTCAGATGGGGGGGGTACCTTCACTCACATGTAGAAGTAATTGGGCACTTCGACCACCTGAATCACTTTTACTACATGGTTAGCAGATGGGAGTGAAAAGGTAAACAAACTCCCAGCTGCTATAATGGCCGGGAGTTTATTTACAGGCTGGCATTGCTGGAACCAGCAAAATGGTTGGGAATAACATTATTAGAAATATAAGTATTCTTTTTTAGCTAACAAAGCTGAAGATGAATATTGTTATTTTATAACAAAATTAAACATCTAATTAAAACAAACCTAGTCATATAATCAGCTACTTTCAATCTTTATAACATTAAAATAATTATTTTCTATAATGTAATTATACTGTTGCAATAACTGTCGTAGGTAAATGTATTAAGGGTAAAAAGTTAAAATCTTTACATGTAATAACCAATTAATGCTAATATTCATTGGTTTAGACATATACTCTAGTGAAGGTATTTTAACTTTCTCTAGTGTCTGTGCCCTTGAACTTAAACTTGCCTTTAAAAAAAGTTTTCACAACCTACAGCTAATCTGCATAATGAAGCCAGGAAAGGTAATTGTTTTTGCAGATCCATTTCTCCCCTAATTATTCTTTCCTGAGAGCTGTACAATATATAAATGTGTCACATTTGAAACTCAGCGTTCCATGCTAAACCAGACTTTAACATGCATTATGCAATCACTGAATTTTGGCACAATGACCTATGCTTTAAGAATGTACTATTTTCAGATTTATTTTAAAACTTAGTGTACATACACTGAACAGCAAAGCAAGCAAAATCAAGCGCATATTTTTTTACTGAATTGTTGTACAAACATATTTTACAACATTCATTTGTTTTCCATGGAGAATAATATTAAAATGAACCTGTACTCTGCTCTAAAACTTTAAAAAGGAAATTCCTGTCTAAGAACAGATGCTATAACACACCTGTTATTATTTTATTTGCCCGTTTCCTGGTGAACCTACACCAATTGCCATGACCCTACCCAATGATAGAGGCTCCATTCACACATAGCGTTTGCGTTGCGGAAAACCACGCGGCACGAAAACATACAAATTTTCGCATACGCGTGGATTTTGCATGTTTGCGGCTACTACTATAGCCGGAACACATAGAATCCACCCAGAATATCGCGCTCGCACTTTTTTGTGCGACTTACATTTTTGGACGTCTTGCAGGTGTGAATACAATACATCGAAAATTATTAGTTTTTATGTTTAGCACATTTTCCGTGCATACGAATACGTGCAGAAAACCACTAACGGAGCCTTACTGGTCTCAGGTAGCTGGTGGTGCTTTGTCAGGAATATTTCAGAAAGACAGGCCCCAGTATCAAAGTTTAAAAATTCATTCGGCTATTCACTCACTGCTGTTCGGCATCTTTAAGAATAGCCGAACAGCAGTGAGAAGCCTGCCGGAGGTTCGGCTCAGCCGATCCAGATGTTGGATCGGCTAAGTCAAACTCCTTCTGCACTTCGGGTCGGCCGTACATGCTGAGCATGTTCGGCCGACCCGAAGCCACTCGAAGCAATCCGATGTAAGGCTAATTTCAGCCGGTGTACGGCTGAAATCAGCCGTACCAGCCTGAAGTGAATAGCCGAACAGTGTTCGGCTCACTTCACTTCAGATCGGTTATTCACTCGGCTGCCCTCGGCAGCTTCGTGAATAGACCCCTAAATTAGAGAGGGGCACAAATGAGGTTTTTTAGGAAGTAAAGGTAATAACAAGCATCTTGTAGTTTTTGTTCTTAAGGAAAACATTTACCTTTAAAAGTTTAGAATGGAGTACATGTTCATTTAATAATATTTACTTTATTTACTAAATAATCAAATAGAGTTTTTTTAATATTGGATACAGTGGGGAAGGATTAGAATGTCTATCAGGTTTTATAGCCATCAGAGGCTCTGTTAAAAGGTTTTACCAAGGATAGGAAGTGAGGGGAATCACTCTAGGAGGAGCACAGACCGATGCAATTTTTTTTTAAGTTAAGTAGTAGCATGCTAGAACCTTTGTGAGCTTTTTATTGTTAAGTATGTAGAATAAAGATATGGTGGACCGTGAAGGGAGAGATGTCCCAACCAATGTAGTCCTGATGAAGAAATCTTTATTAATAACACTAATGATGAATTTCATAAAAACTCATCTATTCCTCAGTTATAAGGTGTATAAGGTGAGCCGAACAACCCCCTGTTCGGTTCTAATTTGAACTTTCGAACATGGAAAAAGTTTGAATTCTAACTCAAACTCAATGCAAGTCTATGGGGGTAGAACATTGAAAATCAAATGTCCCCATTTTGAAGCCTTATATGTAATTTATTGGCCATAAAAAGTGTATGGGATCTGAGTACTGCCCTGGGGGACACGAATCAATGGGGGAAAAAACTTTGAAAAAATACTGTTTTTAACCTCTTGCCGTCCGCCTGTTGTAAAAAAACGGACGGACGGCACTTCCATCTACGGAATATTGCCATTTGTGAAATGCCTTTTCTTTCCCTGTGGTTAGTTAAGAGACATGGAGGATGGGTTTTAATGTAATACTTCTTTTAACCCTGAACAGAGTCATGACTTACTAGTTTTCACTGTACATTAAACTATAATGTATGAGCACTTGATACAAGCATGTCAAGCAGAGGCCAATCCTTTTGCTATGCCCATGGTTTAAACTGGTATATTCAGTCATAGCATGATAAAATGAAAACATTTCACCCACATTGTTCTGAATATTTATAATCACAAAATGAGTTAAATAAGACAAGTTGTACATCTTAAAAATGACCTGCTCATAGCCTAAAATGAAGAATATTTTTCAGTTTTTCAATTAAACTCATTCAATTTTTTTTCATTCCAAGCTGTATAAAATTGTGTTTTATTATATGGTACACAAAAAGGACAACTTTCAAGTGAAACAAGTATGCTGTGGCAGAAATTATTAGCTATATCTGAAGCACATCAAGAATAACAGTTTACTTTTAATCCTTTGTGTAGCGACAAGCTCGATATTCTTTTGCCAAAGTCCCTAGCAATTGAAGCAAGCACTCTATCCTTTTGATGATTTCAATAAGCAGTGTGTTTAAGCCAGTGCAAGCACATAAAGGTAGATTGGTGTCCTACATTCAGTAAGTAAGGAAAAGCGTCTTTGTATTCATCTAATAAGTGATACTGCACAGTAACAACAGGGGATCGCTCAGCATCTCTAGGACACATCTGCAGAATAAAAGCCTCTGCAGTTAGTATAGAGTCTGACAAACTATTCAGAGGGAAAATGACCTTTCCTTTTCACTCAGTATGAGTAACCTTACATTTTCACCTGATTATGATCACTCACAAAAGAGCTTTGAGCAAACAGATGTGACCAATGGCATTTCTGCTGAGAACTGGCAAACTGTGACCTCCTCAAATTTAATGCACAACGGAGATTGTCTAATCAGTTCTCCAAAGAATATATATCCTGTAATCATCTTCATAAAGCATTCGAGATGGCATTCACAGATGATTCAAAGATTTCATGAATCATGATGAGAGAATCTAAAAATGTTGAGTACCATACACATCGCTGAAAACCGCTTGCCTTATAACAGGCTGATCAGGGTTAGTAAATATTATATGATAATTGATTAACACAAATAAGGACATTTAAAATTTTTTAAAAGGACAAAAATTAGCACTTAACCCTTACAGTACGGGGGTAGCCCCACTGCAATGGTTAAAAAAAACTTTATCTGGAGTTGCTCTTGAAGCAGATTTTTTCTTTTTGCATCAGTTTTTTAAATGTCCTTATTTGTGTTATTCAATTATCATATAGTATTTACTAACCCTGATCAGCCTGCTATGAGGCCAATGGTTTTCAGAGATGTGTATGGTACTCAACAGCAAGAGTTGAGAACATTTTTACCCGGAGTTCTGCTTTAAAGCCAGATATATTTGTTTTCATTCTTAGCTTATTGCTGCCCTGTGTATATACTGTATATGCACTCTGTTGCTGCTGTACCACAAGCACTTTCAGTCTAGAATAACATTTCAGGTATTGGACTACTTGAGTACTTTAAAGCAGTGATTTGAAGTTCCAGTTCTCAGAGGCCACAACCAGGGCAGAGTGAGGGAGAAATTGCAGGCTGGACCCTCTAGGGCAGGGGTTGACAACCTTGGTGCTCCAGCTGTGGTTGCAAATCCCATCATGTCTCTGCCACTGGGAGTCATGCCTATGGCGGCCAGAGTCTTGCAATGTTTAATGGGATTCTAGTTTCATGACAGCTTGCAATGTTTAATGGGATTCTATTTTCATGACAGCTGAGTGCCAAGGTTGCCTACTCCTGCTCTAGGGGCAGTAATTGACAAGGTGTCTTGCTACTAGCTGATTCTAAATACATCAAGTTAGTCCAAAGATGAAGAATTGTTTTTCCATACCTTTAACTCAGTGTCCATTTGATTGTAAGTCTGAATTAGTTGAAAAGAGATTATAGTGTACATTCAGTGAAACTATATTTTATGTTATTATTGGAGTGTTTACCTTAACCATATGAGGATTTTAAATGTACGAAATACACCCTAAAAAGTTCAACAAAGTTTCTAGGACATATCTCCTGCATTCCACTCCTCTCCTTCTGCTGCTACCCCCCTTCTCACCCCCACCGTTATTGTTGTGTATTATAAAGTGGGAGTGGCTGTCAAAATGCAACCACTTCTGTGGTCAGTGACATTTGACACGTGGTCTGCAAGGGTCAATGAGTAAGTACAATGTAAAAATGTATTGTTTTATTGTATTTTCTATTGCATGCATATGTAAATCAAAGATATAAATATGGCATCTGTTAAAGGAACTTTACAAGTAAAAAATGTTTAAATAAAATATATTTTTTTAGACCCTTATTCACCCTTAATAAACCCTAATTAACCCCAATTAATGCTTCCTCTCCTTCTCTAAGTAGCTATTTTTGTTCTTTCTTAACCGTTAATATTTCGTTTTTTTGTCATTTTAATTAGTTATGGGTTTTTTTGTTCAGTGTAGCATAAAGAAATTGCAAAATAAAAAAAAGACAAAGCTATTTATAAATAATTTAATGTAATTTTAGTGTAATTTTAACTATTTGCCCCTTGGATTAAAACTGACGGATGGCAAGTACGGGTCATCGTACATGTACAGCTTTTATTTCTGCTTGCGTGCACCTCCAAGCGCGCGAGCAGGACACAGTAAAAGTTTTAAACAGCCGGTAACAGCTGTTACATACAAATGTTGTATGCAGCATGGAAGTGTGTGGGCCCCCTCCTTTCTGTACTGAGATTGGAGGGAGATCAGCATACTTACCCCTGCTGATCTTTCCTCCGGTCTCTGAATGCGGAAGTGGTGTACTGTAGAAATGGGTTAGTGATTAAATGCAGTTAATGGTATTGGGTGTGCAGGCTTCTTGGACAGGGAGAGGAACCCTGAACAGAGAAAAGAAGTGCTACTACCTTTTAAACAGCTTTGTTTAGAGTGTAATACATAAGAATCGTATAAGAAATTAAGTGACTCACTGTTTGCTGATGGAGAATGATGGTGCCTGCAGATGGAGAAGAACTGCTTGGAAACCTGAGGAGAGAGGCTGGAAGGGAGAAGCTGTAGGCTGAGGACGGCGTCAGACTGCCGCAGCTCTGAATGTATTGGGCACTGGATGTCACTATCGAGTGCTGTAAGGGCTCAGCTGGCCAGGCTGAGCCTTGGCGGCTACGTGTGGAAATGCCGCTCTGCTACGGTATGTGGCGCTGTCAGTGGGCAGTGAATTTAAATGACAGTAATCGTCAGTAAGAGGCTGAAAGGCTGGGGGTCATCTCACTGGGTAGGAGGGAATGTCAGATATCACTTCCATCTTCAGGGTGTAATTTCCCTGGCTGCTATAGCCAAAGAGGAAGCTGGTGAAGCAGATCTGCTTCATCGGCTACTTTTTGGGTCCCTAGTTGGCATTAGGAGTCTTATAGGCCTCTGATGTCTCCATAAAAAAAAGACCTGTCACTGTATACTCACTATCATATAGGGGGCTTGATAGTTAAAAGTTAAGTGTTAAAAAAACAAAAATTAAAGTCACATTAAAACTAGGGATGTCCCGATGCCACTTTTTCAGGCCCAAGTACAAGTACTTTCCCTCACGTACTTACTTTTTTAAAAAGGGACAGGTGACTTTAAATGATCCATAATACAACTACATGTTATGTACTATGGATCATGATTTAACCTATTCATGTTAGCAGGGGAGAATTGTAAATCTATTGCTGTAGTGTAGTGTAGGTGTGTGTTGTATATATGTATTACATATACATTACACACCTCCAGTACACTATAGCAGTGTTCCCCAACCCCCGGTCCGGTTCCGGGCCGCTATTATTAAACGTTGACCGGTCCGTGGCGATAAAAAGGTTGGGCAGCACTGCACTATAGCAATAGATTTACAGCCAGCCCTGTCCCAGCTTCCCTCACTCACAGTTTCACTCCGATCCCTGTTGCCTCACGAGGTGCCACTTGTAGTCGGGGCTGGGCAGGATCGCTGCATCACGTCTCTACTCTGCTTAATAGTGCCCCCCCCCCCCAATCTGCCCTCACTCACTGTGCCGGAGAGAACACCGGAGAGAGCAGCGACGAATCATCGCTGGCCTGGTGGGAGGAGCTCCAGGTGGGGTCCTAATTTAGCTGGCTAAGAGGTGCCGGCCAGCTAAATTAGAACCCCACCTGGTGATCCTCTTGCCGGACCAGCGCTGACTGGCCGCTGCGGTTTTTTTTTTTTTTCACTTACCTCGCCGAGTGTCGCGTCACTGCTGCTCCGGTGCGTGGCGCTCCAAGCGGGGTCATCTGGCAGTCTCCGGCCATCTAAATTAGGACCCCACCTGGAGCGCCGCCCACCGAAGCAGCAGTGACGCGACGCTCGGCGAGGTAAGTAAGAAAAACAAAAAACACAAAACAAAGCGCAAGCTTCGGCTATGTATCGGGGCATTTTGACAAGTACAAGTACCTGTCAAAATGCCCTGCATCGGGCCCAATTCCAATACTTGCATCATTATCGGGACATCCCTAATTAAAACCACAAAAAAGTTTTAAAGTACCCGGCCCCCACATACAAACGTAAATAGGCGTCGATTGAGCCTACATGCAAATACAATGATTACACCACACAAGTTACATATCACCACCAATGCCAGAGTGCAAGCAATAATTCTAGGTTCATCAATCACTGTTAACACTGAATGAATGAGCGGTAAAAGCTTTTAAGTTGTCACTTATGGCCAATTTGGGTATGATAGTTTTTGCAATTTGATATGTTTGGTGTCTATTTACTCAATTTGACCACATCTGTTATATTTTACCAAATTTGGTAATAATAACATAATGTAGAGCAATTACCTGTAATTTTTGCTTTCCTGGTGCCTATCCATGGCAGCATACAAGTGATAAGTTGACAAGTGATTCGCCCCTATCCACACGTACAGGATCAGTTTATATCTATAAAAGAGAGCCCTCGGGCATTCTTGTAACTAGACTCAGTAGTACCAAGGGAGGGAATATGCTGCCATATAGGCAGCAGGAAAGGAAAATTACAGGTAAGTATGACACAATTTTCCGTTTTCCTGATTCCTTTATGGCAGCATACAAGTGATAAATAACGAGCTAACAGGGTGGGTTAGATGCAAACATTTATCATCTACAGACAAGGAAGCTTGAATGGTTCTTCT
Source organism: Nanorana parkeri (assembly GCF_000935625.1). Lineage (NCBI taxonomy): Eukaryota > Metazoa > Chordata > Amphibia > Anura > Dicroglossidae > Nanorana > Nanorana parkeri. Next base: position 161,804 of record NW_017308187.1, on the reverse strand, counting down.
TCCAAAGTCCACTGTAGTCCAAGCCCCTGGGTCAACTCTATAGTGACAAAGAAAAGTATATTGCAGGGACCAACTTGCTGCCTTACAGATCGTCTCAATCAGAAATCTTGGCTCATGCCACCAATGAAGCTACCATAGCCCTGGTCGAATAAGCCCTCACCAAAAAAGGAGGATGCCGACCAACTGCACCATATGCTCTTCTAATTGTCTTTACTATCCAGGTAGAAAGTATTTGCCTTTGCTTCCTTTCCATTGAATTTTCCTCCCGCAATTACGGAAAGGTGGTCAGACTTAAGGACAGGTCAGTCTGAGGTAAGTTTTTAAGGCTCTGCAGACATCTAGTTCATGTATGGTTTGTTGTTGTGAGTCTGCCACAAGGGCCGGCAAAATCCATTCCTGGGCTAGGTGGAATGGAGACACAACCACAAATTTTCACCCTATCCAGATAGAAGGAAATAGATTCCTCTGAGCCCAGAGCCTGAATTTCCAACACATGTCTGCCTGATGTGATGGTCACTAGAAACACAGCTTTGTATGTGATGTCCCACAATGAACAATCTTCTATAGAAATGAACTCTTCTTTATCTAGCATGTCTAGGACAAGAGACAAGTCCCATTGTGGAAACATCGATCTCCTAGGAGGACGCATCCTCACCACCACCCTGAGAAACTGAATAACTAGGGGAATGTTAGCCCACCTAATCTTTGTGTCTGCAGAAATAGCTAAAATGTGGACCTTAACAAAACTCAGACTAATTCCTAAATCTAGACCCTTCTGTAGAAAGGACAGAACCTGTGAAGCTGTAGGAAGGTATGAATTAAACCCCATATCTGCCACAAATTCTGAGAATTTATACCATGCAACGTTCATATGCACAGTTCGTGGAGCCTCTTCTGGCCTTCTGCAGGGTTTCAATCGCAGCCAAGGAACAACCCAACGATTTTAACTTCCTCCTTTCAACTTCCAGACATGAAGGTACAGTCTGCCTTGGAATAGATGTAGTATTTTCTCCTTTGACAGAACTTCAAGAAAACTAGAAGCAGGATCAGATAGCACCGACTCAACTGCATGACCAGAGGAAACCAAGACCTGCATGGCCACTATGGAAGAATTTCTATGACTGTTACATTCTCCCTGCAAAGTCTCACTAGAAACTTGAGACTTAGAGATACAGGCGGGAAAGCATATGCCATCCTGAAGGTCCATTCCCATTGCTGTTGAATGTGGCCATCAGAACAGGAACAGGGGAAGTTTTTGAATGCCCAGGACTGCAATTAGATATACTTCAGGAAGTCTCCAAAAATGACCTGACCAAAGATATCTGGTTGAAGATACCATTTGTTGTGGTCTATGAAAGACCTCGAGAGATGATCTGCTTCCTGATTTTGATGGGCTGAAAGATAAACTGCTCCCAGATCCACTAAGTTTTTCTCTGCCCATATCATGATCGGTTCCACATAATTGAGGAGGGACAGATTGTGCGTCCCCCTTGTTTTTGAATATATGACACTGCAGACCTGTTGTCTATTCTCAGGATCACTGGCTTCCCCCGAAGGTGGCTATAAAAACTGTTAAAGCCTTGGAAGCTATAATCCAAGATAACTGACCTAGTGGACAAGATCGCAACAGGGAATGTTTGTTCATCCACCACAAAAGATTCCTCCGTATGTTTGAAGAAAATGTGATCCTCTGATCTAGTGATCTTCTTTGGTATCAGCAAGTACCTGAGAGAAAGTACTTGTACTTGGCCTTAAAAAAAAGATATCAGAACATCCCTAATAGAAACCCTTAAATATTTCCGAGTAGGGAACGGACCCGATTGCTCTGCGACTCAACAGGGAAGATACATAATACTGAAGGACCTCTGCCCTCTGAGGCGAACTTAAAATCCCCGTTGGGGTGAAGGAAGACTGTGAAGGTCTATTTATGAACATCCAGAAAAGACTGTTTCTGATTGTGGATATTAACCACGGATCCCTGCAATGATCCACGCAGACTATAATAGAGGTCACCAGCACTCGATAAGATGTGCAAGAAAAAAAATGAATTTTTATTCAATCGTCACATGCGTCAAACAGCCAACGTTTCGGGGCCACGCAGGGTCCCTTCTTCTGGGCGACATAGTGACATAGAAACTGTTGTAACCTGGCCCTCAATGTGTTTGTCAGGGAGGGTACCCTGTCAAAAGAGCTTTGCAGACACTGAAGGGGTAAACGTGAACTTCTGTCTTTGTTGCTTCATAAAGGACGATTGGGTGCCCCTCCCTCCTCTCTTCTGATCTTTTCCCTGATCAAAAGATCTCATCACTCCATGCTTTGATTGGTGCTGTCTTGTTGATAAATTCCTTTGACATTTTGTCTTCCGAGCTTGGGGTAAAAGGCCTGATTTTCCTCCTGTGATCCTCACAATTACGTCTTCCAACTTTGCCCCAAACAGGGATTTTCCATCAAAAGGAATTTTGCACCAAGAGACATAATGCCCGTTTTGTTGTAACTGCCTCAGACTGTTTATACAGAGGTGGACTGGGCACTTCTGTGCCAGGCAAATCTGGGAATGTCTGACCCGGCTAAAGAGAAGTATGGGCTTTAGAAGTATGGGCTAAAGCCTGTGACTAAGAAGGTCCTGGGAGCCTGGTCTTGAACTCAGCCGAGGAATCCTTCACAAATTCCTTAATAAAAGAAGCAATTTGAGTGCTTTCCAACTGGTGGTCTTCAAGAATTATACCCCAGACAGTTTGCACAAGCCAGCTTGTCAGGCAGAGGAACCAACACATGTTTTTACTGGGTTTTACGTGGGTGTTCAGAAGAGGAAGACAGGTGGTGACGTTTTTCCGTCCTCTTTCTGGGTGGAGAGTGAATTCTTGCTCCATGATGGTGGAAACCAGAGCAATGGCTACAATGACTTACCTGCTCTGGTCTGTAAGACAACTTGCTTGGTTTGACAGAGAGGGAGCAAGTGGGACTGAAAAGAAGTAGATGAAGAAAGATGTCAGCCCAGTGCACTCTTTTAGACACTTACCCAGATAGATGGTCCCCTACCTTAAAGTGAGTGGTGGATCTTGTACTCGTGCTGAGCAACTCATGACTAAATGGAAAATGCTCAGGAGATGATCCATGGGAAAAACTAAAAAGGCAGAAAACTTAAAGAATAGGCTCTAGAATTTCCAGACATAGGATTTGGGGAAAATAAATACATGAAGAATAGAAAAATAAATTGGCTCCAGCATTTTTAACAGAGTACTGTGTAGCAGAGCTCTAAAGAAGCAGAGGACACTGAGCATTTTCCAACCCCTTTTATATAATGGCCTGAGACCTGATTATCCACCACCTCTGCCGCTCTTCAATCGCAGAGCCATGTCCTCCCTGGGACATGGGCAAGTTTTGCTCAAATCCATTATGGAGGACGGGATCAGACAGTTATTGCACATGCACACTTATGTGCACAAACGCACATGCAGGCGTGATGACGTCACACAACAACCAGCTAAAACAGTCAGCATAGCGTGATGCCCACTCCTATAGCAATGTCCTAACAGGAAGAAGTTGTAGCCACAAATCTGGATGGATCATGTAAGAGTAAGATAGCAAATGAAAAGGCAAAGAGATGAACAAAAGGAAAGGAAAAGACCTGCAGTAAGGGGAAAGGAAAGTTACAAAGAAAATAGAGTCCAATGTTAATAGCGCACTCCAGGTGGGGGTGGTGTGTTGAGGCTGGTGTGCAGCTCCTCCTGGTATTAGACTGGGGTGTCTAATGTGTGAGATAATAAACAAAAAAAAAAGAAAGGTGAGGAGCGCCACTACCTAGCACAATGAGTTGGACGAGGATGATAATAAATTGTGAAAACGCGGTGATGACACTCACCTGTGATGGGATTGAGGTGGGCTCAGTGATGTTAGTTTCTGAGTGTTGTCGTGGGGTTTTGAAGTTGCGGTTGTGGTGCATCCAATTGGCAGAAGAGCTCTGTTGGTCCTCTAAGGGAATGGAATGGCCATGTGGTGTGATGGTTCAGATCCTGAAGGGGGCTATTTCTTGATGATCCCAAAAATTGGGGATCCCGGATTCCTGCTGTGTGGAATCTGTGGCTGAAGTGCTGAAGTTCAGAGCTGGCTTGTGGAGATGATTGCTGAAGGCTTTGTTGAAGAACGATGTGAATGGGATTTGAGTCCTGACTCCTGTGTGTGCTTTGGTGCCGATTCTAGAAGATGTAAGATGGTGTCCTTGTGTCCTGCTTTCGGAGCAGGGGGATGGGGGAGAGAAGGACGGCCACCGAATGTCGGCGGTCGGTAGGAAGGTTGGATGGTGGCATGCATGGGCACTGTGGTGACACCACGGGACTAGTCGTGCTTCTCACTGCTCATCCCGCGGTGTCACCACAATTCCCCTGCATGCCATGATCCAACCTTCCCACTGACCGCCAACATTCTCTGCGTCCTTCTCTTACCACATCCCTCCTCATGTTGGTCCTACCTAAGACACTACAGCAAAGAACATAGGTCCCCCAAGAAACCACCAGAAGGGGACTCCAGAAGGGGACTCCCATCCTAAGAGGGCCTTTAGCAACAAAAGGCCTGGAACTACAGCAGGGAGAAGCTGAACCCCGATGGAACTGCATCAATTTGTAATTTAGAGGTATGGACGACATACATTACTGGTCATAGGAGACGTATGAGGACAAAAAAGAGAGTGCCTGAATGGGGGTTCTCTCTCTTTAAACATGTTCTACAGGCATGGATAGGGGCAGAGCTTATCACTTGTATGTTGCCATGAAGGCCCCAGAAAAAACAATTCTAAATTTGCGGTACTATTTTCTTTATATAGTAAAAAATAAATGCCACCAAAAGAAAGCTCTATCTTTCCTAAAATAAAAGTATAAAATTCCTTTTGGTATGGCGCTATAAAACTTAATAATTGTCAAAGTACTGCAGCACTGAATACTGAAAAATGGCCTGGACAAGAAGGAGGTTTAATACCCCAATCTTCAAGTGGTTAAACAAAAGAAATTGGAGAAAAAAATAACACAATGTAACTGTATAGCTGTTCAGATAAAATATTCACACAGAGAGTACATATTTTTTAGTGATTCAGCTGATTAATTGGGCCTGATTTACCAAAAGTAAATGCATGTGTTGTGGGTTGCACACAAGTGTGCAGATGTCTGAGCATCCAGCACACTTTTAAAATGACCTGGAAACATGTACACCCTTATCAAATGCCTATGTTGTGTTTTTCCTCTGATGTGTCTTTGAACATCCAGAGATGAATGTTTTTGTGGCTTACACACAGCAGTGTTGCAATAGGCTGGGTTTACGCTTTTACCTTTAGACAACATATATGCTACTGAAAAGCAGGAAAGTAAGCATTATGTGTTTTGGTACTCTCATTCCTCTCATTCAATGGCACCCTAATGCATCTGTTTTGCAGTACATAACATACTACCATGTGTTCTGTCCACTGTGTTAGAAAAAAATAGTACATGCAGCTTTTTGGTGGACTAAACAGCCACTTTAAATGGATGAGCTGCCTTAACGCAATGCACATTAATGAGTGGAATAAGTCCCCTAAACGTTCTAATCATCAATTTTACATGTCGACATTTTCCTCTTTCTTTTCTTATGTAGTTCAGTTTTGAGAATACAAATGTTTTTAGATGATAAAATAGTGTGCCTCTTTTACTATAATACAAAACACAAAAATTCCCCAGCCCCAACCTGCCAGCCAGCCTGCAACCAAACATCTTTTACTATAAGTACAAGGAAAAAACCTATGGAATTCAGGAACCATTTTCATGGTACAAAAGAACACAGAAAGAAAATGGATAGAGTTAGCTACCGTCATGTATCATTTAATGTGAAAAGGTAAAGGTCAATGGCCTTTAATTGGAAACTTCCAACAACGAACATTTCATTTCACTCAAGAGATCTAAGTAGACTGAAACAATAAACATTGATAGTAGAGGCAGCATAGATGGTAGACTGCTAAAATCAAATTGTATTGCTTCAAGATACCCATAGCCACTTCTTGATCGGGTATATGTTAAACAGCCGGTAACGGCTCTCTGCAGTGCACAGGTTTTTTCCGCCCAATGCGAGCAGAAAAAAAATGCAGTCTGGAGACGGCAACCCGCTAATGCAGCAGTGCCGTCCGTCCGTTTTTTTTCAACGGGCGGACGGCAACTTGTTAATATTACATTAAATGAAAGTATATGTAAATTCTAACTATTCACTTATCTTATTGGCTCCCCTTTGTAGCCTACACATGCAGGTTTTTCTCCTAGAAGCATACATGCACATGTGCACTGCTGAAATCAATGGTACTGGCTTTTATTATGTGATTTTAAAACATGTGATTGAGAGTTGTCCAAACCAACTAATCTTACTGCAATACTGCAGTACAGCAGAGGTTCAACAAGCTGATTTGCTGTTCCCAAAAAGCACTTTTTAATTCTGTTTAAAAGGCTGAGATTGGACAGATGGGGGCATTTTTATAAAGCAGTTCATGTGACTTTCAACAAACATCAATCACTTATTAACACCTATTTAAAAAACATACACCTGGAAGATTAATCTGCAGTTAATTTTTTGGTGAATGTCATAGTCACTGCTTTCAAAACATGCCCCTTGGTATCTTATATCTATGAGCAAATACTAATAAAATGTATCTTAAACCTAAGGCACCCATTCACACTTAGCGATTCGCAAATCGCGCGTTTGTCGCGCGATTCGCAAATCGCGCGTTTGTCGCGCGATTTGCATTTTGCGCGATATCGTGCGTTTGATAGAACTTTGGCAAAATCCGCTCCAAAAAGGGTCCTGCTGTAGCGACGCACGACCCACGACAGCGACGGACATAGCCCCATTGCCATGCATTGGAGAGCAATATTGCGCGGTAAATAGCCGCGAAATCGCGGGAATTACCGCGTGATAAATCGCTCAGTGTGAATGGGGCCTAATATTTCAATAGCTTGGCATGCAGCAAAAGCTGACCATAGATACATTTTTTTCCCAATCCATCAAAGATTTGACTAAACAAAAGTAGACAATGTTAATGACCGTAACAACCAGGGCTGTAGCTACCAGGGGTGAGTGAGGCACTCGCCTCAGGTGCAGCTGAGAGGGGACGCAGCCTGGCTGCGCCCCCTCGCTCCTGTTGCCGTGGCAAGCACAGTCAATTTCTTTTTCTATTTCAAAAGGGAAATGTCAGGGGTTTTTTAGACCCCCTAATATTTCCCTGAACCCCCCTTAACAGTAACCCCCCACAAACACACTCACGCACACATATTATTAGACATGTGCAAAGACTAAAAATTTGTTTTGGACAAAATGAACAGAAACCACAAATGTTTTCATCAGTTTCTTCAAACAAAACAAATTTTTATGCTATTTTGGATTTGTCAACCAGCGCATTCTGCACATGCGCGCCACCATCCTGGAGGTGGGGCACATGATGTTACATAATGCAGCGCGTGTGCGGCATCGAGTGACATCACAAGTCTGTTTGTGGGGGGCAATTTTCTATTCTTGCATCGGGCGCAAAAGGAGTTAGCTATGGCTCTCGTAACAACACTCGGCAATAAATACAGAATGATTGTTCTAAAAATCATTTGTCCTTCTGATTGCATGTGTTAGAGATGTACAGGATCTTTTGCAGATGTCATGGCATTTCCACTGCCTACCATTCTGTGCAATCATTCACTCTGATAACATCTCTTGTTAACAACAGTCTTCTAAGAATATTTTTTCCCAATGTTGAAAATGAGTTCAATATTTGCATTTTGTCAGAGATTCGCAATTATTTTTGTAAATAAAACTCACTGATTATTTGATAAGTCTGTCAAATCTTCTTGAGGTCAGAGGAAAAATAATCATGCCAATGGCCAACCTAAGGAAAGTGAAAAAGGACATAAAAGGACAGAATAACAACACCAGCTCTGTGATTATTTCTGTAATAACAGAGGTTATCTCTTTATCATGATTTGGTATGTGCTGGCAGATAGGAAACATTGAGGGAAATGTATCAAAACTGGAGCAGACAGAATCTGGAGCAGTTGCCTATAATAAGCAATCAGCTTCTCTCTTCAGTTTGTTCATTTAAGCTAGAAGCTGATTGGTGGCCATCTCCAGATGGCAACTTTTCAGATTTTGTCTGCTCCAATTTTGATGAATTCCCTTCAATGTGTTCTTACATGACATGAGGCACAGAATAATTAGAACCACAGTAAAAGTCAAAGATGAACAATGAAGTTAAACAATGGGTAGTCACTGGTTCAAGGTGCCTAGAAAGCAAGCAGACGTATTTATTTAGGAAAATGCAAAAATCATTAGTAGCAGAATGCATATCACAGCATCAAGACTGCAGGCATGATATAAGGTCCAACAAGGATTACAGCATGCATACCGTTTGTAGAGGTGACAGTTGGAGAGTAGAGGAATAGATAAGGCAAGTCATAGAATGCAAAGCAAGTGAGTAACAAAATACAATAGCACCCAAAGTCCATAAAGAAGGTTGGACCACATCAGATAGGCAGGTAAGTAGGCTAGGATGCACAGGAGCAAAAGTTAGAATTAGATGAAGATGTTTCAGCCCTGGAGCCTTGGCTGGTCAGTCTACGACTAAAGACAACATTGAGCGTACACATGAAATGATTCTGTTATGTAGATGATAGTGGATTATGTGGCAAATCATTTGCAAATCAGCCATGGCTCTGCCTATGAAATAATCCACAACAGACTTAGGTTTCAAAAAGTTTTTACCGAAACAACTCACGGAAGAGCATTAAAAGAATTTGGACCGATACTCTAAGGAAGATGAAAGTTTCTTAATGCAAATCATTACTGGTGATGAGACATGCATCCTCGCTATAGTCCTGATCTTGCTCCATCAGACTTTTACCTGTCTGGTCCCCTGGAATCAGCCCTACGAGGACAAAGATTCCCCTCTTCGGTCGTGGCCAAGCGATGGATCTGTAAAGACGCTCGTGTTCAGAGCTCTGCTCCCTGGTGCACCAGCTAAAGCAGACTGACTGCATTAGACCCTACCTGATCCTCATGTCTAGAGGTCGGAAGACGTCCCGAACCGGTAAGAAGTCGTACCGGCGCACGATCCCCGGGTATTTTACGCCGGCAGCCCCGAGTCCCGCTGCAGCCTCCCCACAACACATGGAGCCGAGCGGCCATATTGCGCCGCACGCGGCGGATATCTCCAGTCCGAAGTGGCTGACTCAGGGGAAATCCTCCCCCTCCTCTGCAATGTCGGAGCCAGATGCATCCCTGCGGCTGGAACGTACTATATCCCCTGTACCAGATAGGACACCGCACATGTCCCCAGAGCTGGCTTCAATACTGGGGGAAGATCTCAGGGCAGTGCTGCAGTCCCTGGCCACTAAAGAGGACATTAACCACCTCGCCCAGAGGGTGGAGGGCACGCTGCGCAAGGAGATAGCAGGGGTAGTTCAGACGGTCTCCCATTTAGAGGAAAGGGTCACGGCCTCTGAAACCTCGCACACAGCGCTGGCTGAACGGGTTGCGGCCCTCGAATCGGCCGCGGTGACGCAGGGCCGGGCCTATGCACTACTCTATCTTAAGGTGGACGACGGCGAAAATAGGAACCGCCGCAATAACATTCGTCTGCGGGGTGTACCTGAGTTCCCGCCCAGGCCACGCCGTGGCCGCTCACGCCTCAGATCCCGATCGGCCCCAGCCGCGGGCCCCACAGCCAACAAGGCATAGGAATATCTCCTTGAGACCGATACCGACTGCGTTACCAGGAATACAAATCCTTAAGCCTTTGAGACGTTGGCCAGCGAGTACCCACCTCGCCCCTCCTCCCGATGGACCGCCTCGATATTGTGGGCCTTGGTGTTGCCGTTATAATTGCCTGTACATGGCTCTCGGACCGCCCTGTGACCCCCAATGAGAACTGACCTTTCGAGCCCGCCAGTGACAGCCTCAAGGACTCCCGACTGGTGGGTAGCCCCACCGTCCAGCTAATCACCCTTTCTGGGACATGCCTGCATCAAGAGTTCTTAAAGGCCCGGGACGGCAAAGGCCCCCACAATAAGTTTCTCAGGACTCCCAGGACTACAGCTGTCACAGATCTGTAGGATGTTTGCCACTAACCTTTATATTTTACTCACAGGCGGGACTGTACCATGTACACGCAGACGTATTCGGGAGGCCCTGGACCACCGTGAGGCATGGGTTGTACTATTATGGGACAGATAAGCTGGTCTGATGACAGGGCATTGGGGGGAGGGGGTCCGGGTACCCACTTTATTTATATATCCTCGCTGCCTGACGGGAACGGCAGATACCTGTTCGTGAAGGGCCGTTTCTTCGGCGCACTGGTAACATTAGTGAATATCTACACTCCCAATACTGATCAGATCTCCTCCCTGGAAGAATGCTTCCTGGCCCTAGCCGACTTCACTGAGTGCACCGTACTTGTCGGCGGTGACTTCAATGTAGCCCTGGATCCCCGGCTGGACGTATCGAAGGGTGCTTCGCATCTATCATACTCACACCTGCGTCGCCTCCGGCGCACACTGTACGCTGAACAGCTGATAGATGTCTGGCGCCTTTTACACGCCAGGGACCGAGACTACTCGTTCTACTCGGCCGCACATCAAATGTACTCCAGACTGGATTACTTTCTGGTTAAACAAAAGGGACTTACATAGAGTGAAAAGTGAACACATAGACGTTATTACTATCTCAGATCATGCCCCGATCCTACTTGAGATGTCATTACACTCAGAAAAGGCGCGCCCATGGCACTGGCAGCTCAATGACCTCCTTCTAGATGACGAACTGTTGAGGGGACAGGTAGCACAGGACCTGACTGACTTCTTTACATGGAACCAGACTCCAGACGTTACTCCCTTCACCATCTGGGAGGCCCACAAATGCTTTGTGAAGGGGATATTTATTTCTCATGCCTCTCACGCTAGAAAAGCACGCCAAGAGACAATCTCTACCTTGCTCGGGCAGATCGGCCATCTAGAACTACAGCACAAACAATCCATGGCGGTAGCTCTGGAGGCGGAATTATGTACATTACGCCTACGCCTGAATGACCTACTCCTAGGCAGACTTAAGGCTAGGCAGGTAAAAGTAAGGCGATCCTACTACGAGTACGGCAACAAGCCTAGCAGATCTCTGGCCTTAGCCCTTAGAGAGAGAGAGTCCAAACGTTTATACCACACATAGCAGCGCGAGATGGAGGGCTGCTATCTAATTCAGAGGCCATTGCTAACCGTTTCCGGGAATTCTTCCAGGAGCTATATAATCTCGAGGGCCCTCAATCCCCTGAATTCCTGGAGCGGAAACAGGAAAAGATTAGAGCGTACCTTGCTCAGTCAGGCCTACCCCGCTTATCAGCGGAGGAGGCGACAGCTCTGGACACTCCAATCTCGTCAGTTGAATGGACTGAGGTACTGAAACAAATGAAGCCTCGCAAGGCCCCTGGGCCAGATGGTTTCTCTCTCCGTTACTTTAGGTGCTTCCCAGATCAATTAGGAGTCCCTTTCATTAGGGCGTTTAACTCGCTACTCACAGGACAACCTTTCCCGGCGGATACTCTCCGTGCATCCATCACAGTCCTCCCGAAAGAAGGGAAGGATCCCTTACTCTGTTCTGGTTTCCATCCGATATCCTTGTTGAACGTCGACTTAAAACTATTCTCCAAGATTATAGCCAATCGTTTATTGACGGTGATATGCCGACTGATACATACAGACCAGGTAGGCTTTGTCCCGCGGAGGGACGCCAAGGATAACACGGTCAGAGTGCTAAATGCAATTTACCTGGCGTCAAATAGACACATCCCTACTATTCTATTATCGACAGACGCTGAAAAAGCCTTTGACCGTGTTGACTGGGCGTTCCTCCGGTCAACATTAGGTGCAATAGGACTGGGGGATAACATGTGCCGCTGGATATCAGCCATTTACTCCAGTCCCACAGCGAGGGTGCGAGTTAATGGGGCGTACTCTAATTATTTTGCACTGTCAAACGGCACCAGACAAGGCTGCCCACTTTCCCCCTTACTTTTTATCCTGACATTAGAACCGCTTCTTTGTAAAGTTAGGGCTAACCCCGATATCTCTGGCCTCCTGCAGGGACCCAACTCCCACAAAATTGCAGGGTATGCAGATGACTTACTGTTCTTCTTAACCAAACCTACTGTCTCTCTGCCCAATTTAATGCGGGAACTGACAAACTACGGAGAGCTCTCCAATTTCAAAATTAATCTACAGAAATCTGAAGCGATCAACCTCACAGTCTCCACCTCCACCATAACTGGTCTGAGCTCATCTTTCCCCTTTTGCTGGGCGTCGGACCACATTACCTACCTTGGGACGAACATCCCAGCGTCCATAGACAAGGTGTTTGAGTCGAACTTTCCCCCCTTCTTGACCACTGTTCGCCGGGATCTAGCACGATGGTCGGGGCGCACGTTGTCCTGGTTCGGGAGGAACAGCGTACTTAAGATGAATATTCTTCCTAGGCTCCTGTACCTTTTACAAACACTACCCGTCCGGATCCCGATCTCATTCTTGAAATCGGTACGTAGGGAGTTTACATCCTTTCTGTGGGTGAAAGGCGCACACAGACTAAATAAAACCATCTTAGCACTGCCCAAGTCTCGGGGGGGGGGGATCGGATTCCCAGACCCCATATGTTACCACCTGGCGACTCACATGGCCAGGGCTTTTGAGTGGTGCAATGTTTCCTCAGACAAACGCTGGCTTCAACTGGAACAAACCACCTCTCCTTGGCCCCTGGCAGGAGTGCTATGGACTGGGACGCCACCATCCCGAGAACTTCTTCAACATCCACTGGCAGGTAACGCGTTTAAAGTCCTTCAGGCATCGTCAGGTTTACTTTCCGCTGGCTCGTCCGCATCATTGATGACCCCTGTGATCGGCAACCCAGTTTTCGTTCCGGGTCTGGAGGATAGAGCATTTACTCGTTTCGTGACATCTAACCAGTTCCGTATCGGCCACTTCTGGCCTGCTCAAGACTATTTGTGTTTACAAACATTGGCCACCAAGGTGAACCCTCCCTTTTTGAGAGGGCAAGCCCTACAACTAGGCCACTTCCTCTCCAGTGAGCTGGGCTCCTCCCCTCCGCATGTTGACCTGACCCCTTTTGTGGAGCGGTGTGTGCAGGGAGAGTACGTGGAGCATGGCCTAGCCACGGCACATGCCTTACTGACCCAAGCGCCGCTTACCCATGATCCAGTCTTCCTGGCCAAATGGGAGAGAGATTTGGGCCTGACCTTTACTCAGGAACAAAAAGACACGGTATTACACTTTGCACATAAAGCCTCCATAGCCAGTTCCATTCAAGAATCAGGCTACAAAATACTTACAAGATGGTACTTTGTACCGGCCAAACTCCACAAGATGTTTCCTCAGTCCTCTCCGACCTGCTGGAGATGCGAACAAGACGTGGTCTCTATTTTGCACATCTTCTGGTCGTGTCAGCGGCTTGGAGAGTTTTGGGATGCTGTTCTCCGTATCACCACTCAGTTAACCGGGGTTTCCTTGGTGGATGACCCGGCAGCTGTCCTGCTACATTGGACCTCCTTACCCAGGTCTCGGTACCGCAAATCCCTACTGATTCACCTGATTAATTCGGCGAGAGCCTGCATACCGCTATGTTGGAAGAGTCCTGCTCCTCCCTCGGTGAAACTGTGGCTCACTAAAGTGGATGAGATCTGTGTGATGGAGGAACTGACCGCCACTTTGCATCACACGGATGCCAAATTTAGAAAGATATGGTTCTACTGGCTGGAGTTCTTCTCCCCAGAATATGGAACTTTGATGGTCTCCTAGTGGGCTCATTGTTTCACTGGGAGGGAATGACTCACCCCACCTTCTCTCTCCCCCCCCCCAGCTGGTTCAAACATACAATGTGCCCCTCTGACAATCCCTACTGTCTCCCAATTGAGTAAAATTTCTGTGTCCCTAAATGTAATTAACGTGACGAGTCAGACTGCCTGTGGTACACAGCTACGCTGAAACCTAATGATAGAAGCTGAATCACTTAACCATTATACACCACCAATAACTCCTACCCTCCGTTCTTGTCTTGTCCTTGTAGGAAGTACTCCGGCTATCTCACAGTGGCCAATAGCTACATAACACTCCCGGGTAACCTCGCTCATGATAGCCAGCTCCCTCAGACTGCGTGTAGCTCGGAAACATCGCACGTCTGGCCTAATAGTTCAGATTAAATATTGCCACTGTGACAGTCCTTTTCCATTGGCAATGTCCCCGCCTATACGCAGCCCCCAGACCCTCCCTATTTGCTCTTACTATGCTCAGATTACTTTGGGAATTTATATAGGGCTGGATGGGCCCAGTCTAGATCCCACATGTGGAAAAGATATGTGATAGCTGATTTATGTATTGTGTTTATTTTTGTGATTACCTGTTTTATGAAAACGCTAAAATAAAGAATAACAAAAAAAAAGATTCACCTCTGATGAAGAAGTAAAGACAGCCCTGCATTCGTGGCTTACAGCTCAGCCTAAAACATTTTTTAATGAGGAAATACGAAAGCTTGTTGAAAAGTTATGTATTAGTATTTTCTAAAAGTTGATTAAAATAAATTCTACAGCCAGAGTGCTGCTAATTTTTGACTCACCCTCTTGTATATATGTCCATTTTGTCTTTTTTTTTTATCTGACAGGCCCATTGTTGCACCTGTGCAGATATTTCTCTATGTTATTATGACAAATTAACTCCATAGAAGATCCTTATTGATACGCAAAAAAGATGATTTTTTAAATAAATTTGTAAACCTATAGATTTTCTACAGATTTTCTATGGATGCATCCAATCAGATTGTTCATGTATTTTGACAGCCAGCGGGGCCAACTAGCAAGATAAGGAAGCTTGGCCCAGTGGGAGATTCCTCCGTCCACACAGTTTAGCGTCGATGGAGGAATCTGTTGCACTTTTTCCATCTGATAATAGAAAATCTGCAGAAAATCTACAGGTGTATGGCCAACTTAAGCCAACATGCACAATCAGGATTCAGGAACCTATCTAGCAGACCATACAGTGATGTTTAATGTGAGCAGTGCTGTCCTAGTTTGCCATGTGCATTGAACATCCAAATCTTGCTGTTATGTCACCCGTTTCTCTAAGCTGCACCTCTGAATGCATGCATTAAAAAAAATTGTAAAAAATAAGCCAAAATGAAAAAAAGAATGAAAGTGGCCATTGGTGAATAAATACCACCAAAAGAAAGCTCTATCTGTCCCCAAAAAAGGGTATAAAATTCATTTCAGTACAGCGCTGCATGACGGAATAAATGTCAGTTAAAGTACCGCAGCGCTGAATACTGAAAAATGGCCTGGATGGGAAGGGGGTTTAACACAGCGGATGTCAACTGGTTAAGCAAGGACGTGTGTATGCACAAAGGCATATACAAACAAAATGTACACTATGCTGTTGTAACAAAAAAGAGTCAGCATATGTGGAAGTATTTACCTCTGAAATTTGCAATCCAGTCACCAGAGTGTAGAATCACGTAAGCTGGCTGTTACTTGATCTTCCGTACATGTAAACAAAGTTTTGCCCATGTGCAGTACACAATCCACATGTGTATGGTTCACTGATGCTATTTACAAATTACATTTTTACAGTCTCCTTTAACTATAGCTGTGTGCACTTGATGTGTTTTTTTTTAACTATGTGGTATGCACACAAAACAGTGCTTAGATTTGTGAGACACCATAGGCTGACAGCCCAGAAACAGGGAGCATATCGAAAATCCGGCACGGATTTCCGGATATTGTGACAGACCCAAAAACCATGGAGAAAATCACATTTTTATTTTACCCTTGGCATGGCTTGAAGACATGACACATGTTTGCATGCATAGCAGATGAAGATACATTCTGTATGTATAGATCTGCCCGAAATGGATGCACAATTGCATGTTGCATATGCATTATTAAATCATGCCCAATATCTTCGATGCTCAAGCCAAAATTACTCTTACTAATAATCTATTAATATTCTTGTAATGAAAATGTGAGTACAAAGGTTTCTGGTTATCTAACATCTATGAGTGTTCATTTAAAGTGTTCATTTAACGCAAACACAGTATAATGTAAAAAAAAAAAAACATAGCATTGCCTAAAACTGTTTAAAATTCTAAAGGCGACATTGAGCAAGAATTTCATTAAATTTTGTTTTAATATTTCTTTACTTGCTAGGTATTATAATAACCTCTCTTCCTGACCTATAGTAGTGTACGCTCCCATGTAATTTTAAATTTCTCTTCACCATTTCAAAAAGTGATAGACAGTCTATGACACCGACTTCATTTCTCAAGTATTCAACCCTTGGCGATACAGTGTAAAATTAAACTGAGCTATGGATTAATGCTTAGGACATTGCTGGTGACAGTGATCTTTAAACCCAGACATGAGACAGCAAGATATATTAATAAGAGAAATTGACAGTCATTTATACATGCCAGCATCATCAGGCATCTCAGCAAACTTGCCAAGAAAAGGTCACATCTTTTCTGCCACCAGGAGCTTTGTCAGCTTGGCTAAATTATATTCAACTTCAAACATCTTTTAAGAATCTCATCCAGTGAGATGGCAAAGTGTACTTTTGTAACATACAAGCAAAATGAGACTGTGAGTTTAGGAAAACCAATCTGATGCTACATAGATCGATTTCACTGGAAAGTTGATAAGCTTTTGATAGAATTACAACTAACTGTCAAAAAAAGGAATGTATCTCTGACAGCCGCAAAGGGCAAATCAATTACTCTTTTTAGCAACTTAGGGAACAAAGAGTTACTTTCTTTAAATGTACACTTCAGTCAGATATAAAAATGTTGCATTTAAACTGAAGCAGGGGACATATCTGACCTGTTGAGTGGCTTTCATTTTCAAAGCTAAATCGCTATCTTTCCTGTATCCTTGCTTTTTTCAATGGGAAGATGCAAGTTCACTTGAAGATGCAGGTGAAGATGTGTTCTCTTGATCTAAGTATCATCCAAAGAAGCTCAGAGGAGGCAGTTACAAAGGATATAACTTGATACACTTTTATTGCTGATTTGCTGTATGACTGATTACAATTTAAAGCTGAACCTCTGGAAAACACCTAAACTCAGAATAAATACTTAGATGGGAGCTATTTGTATTCTGGCATTCCAGTCCTGAGATTATTCTCTGTTGCTCTAATTTTTCACTGCTGCAGTTAAGTAACAGTAAAAAGTCTTGCTCTGTGACTGGACAGTAAAGGGAAAAGCAGCATACTGATAAGCTCATCACTCTGTCACGCTACTCACCTCCTATCAGCATTTCCCCTATTAGTACATTAGCACTGCTATCTGCTATACAACTGCCTCTCACTCACCTAGCCTGAGCTCTGCTTCACAGCAGACTGCAAGAGGTTGATACAAGGTTATATTTAGGCTCTTACACTGCTTGCTTTTAACAAAATAATGAATTCATGAATACAGAGCTGCATTCATTTGTATATTTTATATCTGCCTAAAATTCAGCTTATAAAATGGATGTAGACTCAAAAGATTGATATAGTCTTGAAAGAAAAGGGAATTTTAAAAGCCTAAAAGTGGGCATAGACATTATGGCTGGATCAGGTGTTAACCAAATGAAACATGGTGGAGGCTTTTGGTGGAAACAGCAATCAGGCAAGTTAGATGTCAGCAGTACACCTCTCTTGCCTCCATCTATTGGCTAAACAGGAAGGGTTGCTTGAGATGACAATTCATGTTTGGCGATGGTTGGGCCACAGACACAGATGCCTTAGAAGTCCAACCTTCCTCTAATGATTACAGCAATCTCAATGCAAACATAAACTAGACTTGGAAAAAAAAGAGTTGTCTAGCCAAAGCTTAGTTTTAGGTAGAGTGGAGTACAGTTAGAAATCATATCCAGTTTTCTTTGCTGTCCGTGTTTTCAAAACAGTAGATATAGCAATATAGAGCAAAAGAGGGAATACATGCAATTAGTATCCTGTACATTGCATTAGTTGAAGAAAGTTAGGCTTTAGCAATGCAACCAATATTACCTATTAGTAAGAGATATCTTCTGTCTAGATATAGATCTATATATATATATAACATATAGTGAGGATGGTGGTAGGTTTTAACTACTACTTGACAGGGAGCCCCCACCTCTCACGGCCTGGTATAGGAGTACTCCCTGTGCTCCCCTCCCCGGACAGTGCCATCACCTCATGATGATGTTGGTGAGTTTCAGCTGGCTCTGGGAAACTCAAGAGGTCATGTGCTGCACCTCCCATCCAGGGGAATCCACAGCTTACACCACCTCCTCACCTGAGCTGATCGCTCTGGGTGTTGCCATCTCTCCTGCCAGCTTGCACTGGTGATGCACAAAATGTGACAGCTCACATAACAGGCTATATATAGATCTATATATACTATATTGCCAAAAGTATTGGGACACCCCTCCAAATAATTGGATTCAGGTGTTCCAATCACCTCCATAGCCACAGATGTATAGAATCACATACATCGGCATGCAGACGCTTCTACAAACATTTGTGAAAAAATGGGTCGCTCTCAGAAGATCAGTGAATACAAGCGTGGTACCGTGATAGGTTGCCACCTGTAAATAAGCCCATCCATGAAATGTCCTTGCTACTAAATATTCCACGGCCAACTGTTAGTGGTATTATAACAAAGTGGAAGCAACTGGGAACAACAGCAACTCAGCCATGAGGTGGTAGGCCACGTAAAATGACAGAGTGGGGTCAGATCATGCGGAAGCTCACAGTGTGCAGAAGTCGCCAACTCTCTGCAGATTCGATAGCAATAGACCTGCAAACTTCATGTGGCCTTCAGATTGGCACAACAACTGTGCATAGAGAGCTTCATGGAATGGGTTTCCATGGCTGAGCAGATGCATCCAAGCCTTACATCACCAAGTGCAATGCAAAGCGTCGGATGCAGTGGTGTAAAGCACACCGCCACTGGACTCTAGAGAAGTGGAGACGTGTTCTCTGGAGTGACGAATCATGGTTCTCTGCCTGGCAATCCGATGGACGTCTCTGGGTTTGGCAGTTGACAGGAGAACGGTACTTGCCTGACTGCATTGGGCCAAGTGTAAAGTGTGGTGGAGTGGGGATTATAGAACACCTTTGGGGTGAATTAGAGCGGAGACTGCGAGCCGGGCCTTCTCACCCTCACAAATGCGCTTCTGGTCAAACATCCCATAAACACACTCCTAAACCTTGTGGACAGCCTTCCTAGAAGAGTTGAATTCACTGAGCTCCTGAGAGTGAAGCATTCTTTCTAGATGCCTAGGTGCTTGATTTTATAAACCTGTGGCCATGGAGGTGATTGGAACACCTAAATCCAATGATTTGGAGGGTCTCCCAATACCTTTGGCAATATAGTGTATATATAATTTTATATATATATTTATTTATTTGCCATTTGCAACCAGCAGGTGGTGAATGCCAGGCCACAGAGCAATCAAAGTACTACTATGTTGTGAATAGTATGTGTTTTGAGCTGAATAAGCAGCATATCAGATTACACACAAGCACAATTGAATCATTTAATGGTGTGACACAATTCCCTCCCTCACCACTAGCACTCTGTTCATGCAGTTCATACTGTCAAAAAGTGAGCAGCTACTTCTGGGATTTATCCGTGGAACACTAAAAATACTTTATATAA